>NW_016806331.1:957551-976992 GCF_001698545.2 Rhinopithecus bieti | reverse complement strand
GCTGTCAGCCAGCCGAGGAGGACCCCAGAGCGAGGGAGCTGTCAGCCAGCCGAGGAGGACCCCAGAGCGAGGGTGCTGTCAGCCAGCCGAGGATGACCCCGACCCTCGAACCTCCATGCTTTCTTGTCTCGAGGCCCCCACCTGCCTTTCAGGACCTTGGCCTCCTCCTGGGGGAAGCCGTTCCCCTGTTCACATGCCTCCTAGATCTGCCAGAGGAAGGATGTTTGCCAGACTCTCCTCTCACCCTCCAGCTCCCCCTACACTGGAACATAGACACCTGGGAGCCCGCAGGCCTCACTCAGGACAGCACAGAGAGACACACAAGTCCAGGACGAAATGCAGACCAGCACAAGGAAGAGTCCACGCCAGCCAATCCCCAGGTTCCTTTTGAGGAGACACACAGGTGCTCGGGCAATCATCAGCCATGACCAGTGATATCTCCACCGGGTGCAGCGAGGGCGCGGGGCCCAGAGGCCGTTGACAAGCACAGCTCTGCTGTCCACTGAGAGAGGTTTACCAGGAGTCCGAATGCTCCCGACAGGGTCAAGGTGGCCTCACCGATCCTAAGAGCGCCTGGAGCTGAGGATGGCTCTGGAAAACGTGTTGGAGATCTCTTGCATCAGACTCTAACAAAAGGCTGCAATTCCTGACATTTCATTTTTGAGATCAGACTGCGAATGTCACGATCTACAAATCTAATCAGCGTCCTCCTAAAAGTGGCATGAACTGCAGAACTGAGAGCCGGGCTGGGCCGAACCTCGGGGGATCCGAGAACGGCAGTGAAAGTGCACAGATTCTTATCAGCCCACAAATAGCTGGCAAGGTCCCGGGGTGCAGGTGAGAACACACCGTGGCATCTGAGAATTTGAAGGAGTCAAGTGTCTCAGTGCTGTTTGTGATGACGGTGGGTGGAACAACTTCAGTCGTGGAAGGGCAGACCCTGGGAGAACAGGTCCCCCACAGCCTTCTCAGGCTGTCTTCGATGTGAGAGCTTAGAGACTAATCCCCCTGCCCCAGAAGACTGGCAGCCTCAAGGATCAAGTAAAGAGATACAGAAATATACTTACGATTACTCAATTTGTAAAAATTCGACATTCCTGCAATAAAACCCCATGTTTATAAACTGTAGCATGCGCCAACAAGTCTTATGGCATTTGTTTTTATTTTCAACATGTTTTTGAATATTCTGTATTTTCCTAAACAGTGAATTTTTTTTCCAGAACTAGCAAATGACATGAATGAGAGTTAGCCACACGTGCACACACATTTCTGGTCATGCTTCTGGAACAAAAATCCTAAGTGGGGAAGGTTCACCCGGATTGTGGCTACAGAATGCGTTCCCTCTTTTTTTACAAGCCTTGTGCAATCGCGAGCTCTCAGTGGCCATCTCCTAAGCTGAGGATGCCTTCATACCTGATGGGGAGGTGCCGGACTTTCGCCCAGGCTCTGGAGGGTGCCTGCCCTGCCCAGGCCGGGGTAAGCTCTTGCTGTGCCGGTCCTGCAGAGCAGCGGTCAGCGTCTGTGGGGATACAGCCTGGAGTGGCCACAAGCATGGCAGGTGGCCTGGTTGACCCCAGCCCAATGGGCTCCTGGCTGTGTGGCATCCCTGGTGCTGTCACCTCCCTGGCCGTGTGCAGAGGCCAGTGCAGGACTTTGCTCTGGACGCTCCACTGCCCCAGGTGAATCTCACTTTCCAGGGATGTCTTTGAGAATGTATCCTCCATGCAGCTCTCCTTGAAAACTAAGCCCTGGGAGCAGGCTCCCCTTGGCGCATTTGCACTCCCTGGGACCTCTGTGAAAGCACAGGCCGGGCTGGGCAGCCTCCACCCAGGCAGCTCTTCTCTCCAGCAAGCTGGGCGCCCTCGCGGACAGGTGGGTTCTTACACTTACATATCATCCTTGGCAATCCATTTCTCATCTACAAAATGGGCTGGTACTACCTGCCCTGCAAGGGGGAGAACACGTAGCAGGTGCTCACTTCATGTTAAGAAATCTGTAATGAATGCACTGAGTATCAGAGCATCAGAGCAGTCATTTACAAATGCGGCCACCAGCCTGTGAGGGGTGGAATCCCATTCCACGTGACGACTGCACTGGGGCTGTAGAGGACTATTCACTGCAGCTTAGATAACTCAGGTAACTATGAAGGAATACATACAAATATAATTTTCTTTGAGATGAGACAACTCAGCAACAAATACCTAGCATGCACAGAGTGTGCACGGAGCTCTGCTCCGCACCCAAGAAACACAGGGATGGCCTGGGGAGAGTGTGGGCTCTGAAGTTCAGGCTGGCAGTGACTTTAGGGTCTTTGGTATTTATACACCTGGTGTACACATATTTATACACACCCACCATCCACAGTCTATGTATCTATGGTACACACATGTATATATGTGTGTGCATATATGCATGTACCATATATACATGCAGATACTCATATACACACACTGCTTCCATAAGAAGGGCCACCCTTGTCCCAAGTTTGCCTGAGTCATGATTTACTGAGTTCATGGTTTGAGGGTGGAGATTTTACACTCACATTGTTCCTAATCACTCCACGATTCAGAAGTGAGTGTAATTTGGGGAACTGAATGACAGTCCTATCAAACCTGGCTCTTCTTTCGGGTTGGACTTCTAAGATTGGCTCCAGGAGTCCTCTGTGAGATCCAGGGCTTCAGGGATGGCCACTTCCTACTCTATGATGCCTGCTGCCACTCTGGGAATGTGTGGCTAGGACATGTCCAAGGATGACACTGCAATTTTTTTAAGAGAACATTTACAACCACTTGCATGTCAAAGAACATTTCCAGTCTCCTCCTCTCTGCTGGAATCAGCCTGGGCATTCATTTGTGGGAATCTTACATGCACATGTGACATGCATAGTTGTGTATTTTTCCAAAGATTCCCATTTACTTCTTCATGAGTTGCAACAATATTCCTCAGCTTGAAAGTCAGAAATGACTAATTTTAGGTGAAATACAGCAGAGCTAAGATCTAGGGAGCCTGAACAGGACTTTGCCGTTATTATGCAAGCTGAGTAGCGAACTGAAGTCTCCAAATGCTTGCTACAATATTTCTGACTAAACCAGGGACTATGACTCCTTACGTAGGAATCATCCTTCCCTTAAATGGCCATTTTTAATGCATGTAATTACCATTTAAACTTCATCTCCACATCCTAGGGTAATTTCTTTTGCTAACACAGACCCCATGAATATACAGAGTGGTGTCAAAGTCGATGTTTATAAGGGAATCCAGCCATCTACTTTCAATCCTTGATCCAGAAATCCACCTCCCTCCTAGGTTGTCTTTAATCAAGCTTTGTCAATAAATAGATGTGATGCAGATGTTCTGTGCAGTTTTAAAGAATTCAGGTTGAATCTGCTTTAAAACAAAGCACTGCCCTGCAATCAAACAAGAAGGATGAAAGTGAGTAGAGGCAAGAATACTTCAACAAAACCTGAAATGGAGACAGGACTCTGAAAACAGGGCAGTAGACCTTGAGCCAATGGTAAGAATTCAAATAGCACTTAGGTAAAGTGCAAAATGGTTACATCTCTCAACATCCTAACATTCGAGTTACTTGAAAGAAATCTGGCATATAGAGCCACATTTTGTAAATAACACATGAAGCTATAGTTACACCTTGGGAACGTTTTGTGATTTGTAAAAAACTTGAGTGAAAAGTGCCTTTTGGAACTGAGCTCCTCTCACATGAATTTTAAATCCCCCCCCCCCCCTCCATTTCACAGGCAAAGTCCACCTGCATAAGGTTTTCAGGACAACACGAGAAGCAGCTGTGGGTTATGAGATGGTTTTCCTGCTCATGTCGGTGCTGTACCAGGCAGAACAAGTTAGGCTTCACGCTGCAACACAGAAGCCCCTGAATCTCAGGAGGTTCATGCAGCAGTCATTTGCTTCTTGCTCATCCAGGTTGGCAGGGACTCTGCTCCACGCAGTCACGAAGGGACTCAGGCTGGTAGAGCCTCCACGGTCTTGAGAACCTGTGGCCTCATCTGGAACTTGGGGCAGCAGAAGAGACCTGGCCTCCTGCACACAGCTTCTTCCGTACGTTAGCCTGGAAGCCCTGCCGAGGCTTCCTCCCAACGCTCATTGGCTGGAACTAGTCCTATGGTCCTGCCTAACCACAGGGGCTCGGAGGAGCATGAAGGGAGAAAGTCAACTCTCCAGGGGACCACCGAGTCTGCCTCCAGGGCCAAAGCAAGAGTTTGAAAACAAAGGATTGTCTAAAACAAACAAAAAGTAATTTATAGATGGCATTTGAGGAACTGATAACTTAATTGCACTAATTTCAGCCAAATGCCAGGATGTGATCCCTAAAAATGCCCAGGGCACCAGAATCTGGCCAGAGGAGTGTAAGTCTCATGTGGAAGGAGACGGAGAGAGCGAGATACTGAATGAGCCCATGAAAAAGCTTAACTGCCCAACATCAACAGAGACAGAGGATTCAGTTGGTAATGAGGGAGTCACACTCGTTCAGTCACCTTCGTGGTTTATTGAGATGATGTGGCGGGGTGGAAGAGAGGAAAGGAGGGTTATTACCGGGCGCCCCTCTGTGTCCTCTTCCTCCTCTAAAGGGAAAGACACCAAGATCGTGTTGGTGGTGTCGCTGGTGTGCAGGCTCCACTGGGCATGAGTACCCCTAGGAGCTCAAATGATAGAGTCAGCACCGGAGTCCCTGCCTCATGGTCCAAGACATTGGTGAAGGTTCCTTTTCTGAACTTGAAAAAAAAAAACTCCAAGATGCATGAGTGGATTCGCCTTTCCCTGAAGTCCTCTTGTGGCATCTCTGTCCTGGGTTGCTGCAAATGATTCAAGCGTGTTCTTAGCCATTACTAATGTGCTCACTCCTGCCAACGTTTCGAGGGCTGTCTTGGCCACACGCTGCCTCCTCTTCCTCTTCGCTCTCTTTGGTAGCAGAAGGTTTGGCAATGGCAGCATCATTCAGAATCTCCTCTGGTGGGAAGAGTCTCTTGTTACTGGAAATCTGTGGTGTGAACAGAGCCCCCACTGCCCAAACACATGGCCCTTCCAACGCTGCACTCCCACCTGCCCTCCCTCTCCACCCTTCGCTCCACTCAACTCATAAGAATCAATCACTCACCAAGATGAAGCCTGGAGCCTCAAACCTCCCATGTCCCCGGGACTCCAGACAACAGCCTAGAAGTGTACTTCCTTAGATTTGGGGTGAGGTGAGCTCGCGTTGGGGAAGGGAATACCATGTACACATGTGCTCATCTTTAAGGCACTAGCAACCCTTATGGCATCTTCTGAGAGGAAATTCGCATTCTCCCTCATACTGTGTACGAGGGACCAGAGAAGTTTCATAAATGAAACTTTTAGCAAACCAAAATTTTGGATGCAGAAAGAAGCCACTTTCCCCCAAATAGTCTACCCTCGGTTGCAGGTGTTTGAACTGCTGAGTTGCAAACATAATTAACGCTAAGAAGAGCTCTGCCCTGGGGTTTTTGGTGCGTCAGAAGATAATGTTCTTTCCCTGAAGCCTGGGACTCAGAGCCCAGTAGAGGGTCAGGCAGTCATCGTGGGAGCTGTTCTGTTGTTTGTAGAACAAAGTTCACAATGCATTTTATATCTTAGTGAGAAAATCATCAGTAATTTTTTTTTTTTTTTTTTTTTTGAGATGGAGTCTTGCTCTGTCACCCAGGTTGGAGTGCAATGGCGCAATCTCGACTCACTGCAACCTCCACCTCCCAGGTTCAAGTGATTCTCCTGCCTTAGTCCCCCAAGTAGCTGGGATTACAGGCACCTGCCACCATGCCCAGCTAATTTTTGTAGTTTTAGTAGAGACAGGTTTTCACCATGTTGTCCAGGCCTCAGTACAGCCCCTGGGCCTTCTCTGGGGGGTACAGACTGGAGGTGGTGAGCTCCAGACTTCAAACATCTCAAAGTGCTGAGATTACAGGTGTGAGCCACCATGCCTGGCCAGTAACGTGATTTTAAAGCTAAGATTACAAATATACTTTAAAATGTATAAAACCCATTGGTTCCCTTTAAGATGTGATCCCGATGAGCCTTCCAGTAATACTCCTTCATCTCCGCAGGGCTAGCCAAAGTGTTTATAATGTGGCTTGCAGGACTCTTGGGGCTCCTGATGGTGAATTTGTACCATCACTCTCAGTAGCACCCGGAACCTCTCTGCTAACAGGTACCAAACACCCACAAGACACTGGTAAGGTGCAGTGTCTAGGACCAGACATCTTCTGTATGCTATAGCTGATACAATAGACATCAAGCACAGTAGATAGCCAGCAAGAAATAGCAGACTCATCAATGTACCTTTCTGGGCTGATTCTTCCGTTGGTCAAATGTGCACTATAAAACCACAAAAGGCCAGTTTTTCTTTTTCTACCACTTTGCCTGGACTAAGTAAAGCAAGCTGAGTCAGGCAGCATGACGGCTTTGGCCAGGTACCGTGTGGCACTAGAGGAGAGAGGGAAGACTGACCACCATCCACAGGAGCCAGGCCCTCCAGCCCACAAGCGAGGCAGGGCGGGAACCCGTTCCAGGCTTCTCAGGAGAAACGTGTCTCCACGAGCACGTGGACATTCTCTTCCATGGGGGGACGCTCCACTGATGCCCCCTGGCCTCCTCTGCCCCTTGCCCACACCACTCAGGGGAGCTGGAGTGACCTGCAGACTGGTGGGTTTGGGAACAGTCAACTGGGTGAGCGCAGCTCAGCCCTGGAATCTTCCTCTGGAGCAGTGAGCCGGCCCCAGGGAGCAGGCACTTCCTGGCCATGCTTCCGGAAGGCTCCCTGTGCTCCTGACCTGGGGGAGGCCTGTGAGGTACATTTTTGCCAGCACTGGGGGCTGGGTCTGCTGGACCGTGGGACAGCAGCAGCCGGACCCCTCCTCTGAGCCCTTCTCCATGATACAGCAATGTTCCGTGGGTCTCGCCTCTGCTGCCTGCCCCAGCCCCCCAGCAGGTGTGAAGGTGCCGTTCTCACCTCGCCTGCCCAGTCTGGTGGCCTGCGGGCGGCAACCACACCCTTGAACGTGCCCGTGAATCAGACCATGCCTAGAATCTTGTTCTGGGGCTTAAACCTGGACATCTGTGACATGGCCAGGCAGGGGAGGGGGAGAAGCCCTACATAGAGAAGAGCCCCAGATTGAGAACATGCCCATGGCTTGAGGCCACTCGCATGGGAAGCGGCCAGGCCCAGCCTCACCTGTGCCACTTGCTGTCTGGGGACCTTGGCCTGGTCTTGGCCTTGCTGGGCCCTCACTTCTCCAGGTAAAGGTGGGGAGCGCTGACTCAGAGTCTTGTGATCCCACACCCAGGAGCCTTGGGACCCCTGGGGCAGTCTTGGCAGCCTACTGGCACTTGAGCCCAGGCACAGTCAGCAGCCAACGACCCTGTCTCAAAGAATTGGCTTGTAGGTGCTGGCCGTGTTATTCCCAGAAGATTTCAGCTGCGTGGGCACTCGCGGCGCCTTCTGTGGAGGGGCTGAACTTCGTGGATGGATTTCCGAACGGAGGAAGGCTGGAAGAATTCGGATTAACCCTAGGGGAATTTGGATTAACCCCAGGGAAAAGGCCAATCACATTTAATGCAGAGGAGAGCGAAGGACGGAAACCACAACGCCACTCACGGCTCTGGCTTCACACAGCGACTCTGATCGGCCATCAATTACTGAAGCCTTGCAGATGCAGAAGGAGAGAAAAGCCACAGTTATGTGCATCTTACAGCTGGGAAACCAGCAACAACATAATCCTGTCAGCTTTTCATTCCTGAAAACCGCCTCCCTCTCCACAAGGCACGGAATCAACATGGTCTTCCCCAGGGTCCTCTCAGGATCCTTGGAGCTGGGAATTCTTCTTACTCAACTCCCTCCGTGTGCTCAGAGCCCCTTCCTGGCCAGGCTTCTAGAAAATTCCTCTGCTCAAATGCTAAATGTTTTCCCTGATCTGTCTTCAAAATCCCCATCCTTCTCCTTCTATTGGAATTAAAGGATAGGGAGTGATAAGGCTGGGCTTGGGCCATCTCCATCTCACTCTGCAGCTCTGGCGTCTCCTGTCCCTTCTCCCCTCACTTTCTGTTTTTTTCTCTCCTTATTTTTCCTGTTTAATGTCAAGCGAGCCAGCTCAGCTCCTCAGAGACGACCAGCTACAGCGGCAAGCGCGAGTGGATTTTAAATCAGCAGAGAATTTTCAAAATGAGCAGTTTGGTGAACGGAGCCCATCTGCAGCCCTGTGGGGCCCTGGCCGGCTCCCACGGTGTTCATGGATCCCGCACGTCTCCACGAGGATAAACAGTCCACGTGGGGCGACTGCCTGGGAGGAGGAACTGTTGCCAGCCCAATCCCGGTAATAAAATAAGAGTCACGTAAACACCGCACTGTCCTCCAAGGAACTTCAAGCACTACCCAAGTAAATAAAAAAGCAGAAAATGGAGGTTCAGAAATGCAAAGGCCCTGCTCAGGTTTCTAGAAGAATTCACAGAAAAACAGAACCTAGAGGAGAAAGAATCATAGAAGAAACATTCGTGTCCATCTGTCCCCTAAACTGGAGGGAACGATGTCAACAGCTGCCCTCAAATCAGGAGGGGCTCAGACATCTGCACCCTGGACCACCTATCCCTGACCTGCATCCATCCTGGGGGGCACACCTGGACCACGTTCACCAGCCCCTCTGCTCTGACTGCCCCAGCTTCCAGGAGAGCAACCCAGAAGCATCCTTTGATTTTGTTAAAAGAAGCTTTGATCGTGGAGGACTTTTAAAATCGAGATATCACTTCCCAGGATTCCAAGCAGATAGGCTCCCAGGAAGTTCCCTCATTATGGGACAAAAGGAATCTGTAAGTTACAAACACAGGTAACTTTGCTCCTTTCAAGAAGGAGTTTTCCCCATGAATTTAAGTGTTTTTACAGATCATTAACTACTGGTCTGGAAGGCAGGGCACTAAGGCAATCTAAGCTGGAGTGTGAGTCGGTGCTGCCTCGGAGGCCAATCGGAGTCGAGGTGAAGAGGCTCAAATGATCCTAACATGAGTCAGTGTTACCCCAAATTAAATTTACACATGCTTCTCCAGAGCTGTCTGCTTTGTAAGGCAGGGCACCCTGGCACAGCACGGGACACAAGGCGTTTGCATTTCTGTCCAGGCTGCAGTCTAAAAGTGGAAAAAAGTACTGATCTGTTTTCCAGCCACCACCCTGTTGAATGGACTCAGAGGTTTTGGGTCCAGTTAACACAGGTAGGCACTGGATGGGCTGGAAAGAGGCCGGGGACTCCCACGCTCTCAGGAAGCACAGGACAGTGCACTGTGCAGACAGCAGACCTTCAGGCTCAGGAGACCTAGGCTGCTGCTGGGAGAGGAGGGAAAAGAGCGCCCCAGGGAAGAGAAGGCGAGTGGGGATTGATGTATGAACAGGGACCTAGGAGCCAGAGGCCCAGGGTTAAATCTGACTTGCCATGTGCCCCTAAACAAGACAATGAGAGAGACACAGAGAGAGAGAGAGAAACAGAGTCAGGCAGACAGACAGGGACACAGAGACAGACACACAGAGAGACACAGACAGAGGAAGAGAGACAGATGGAGAGAGAGACAGGAAGAGAAAAACCAGGCAGTCCCTTCATGGAGTGGCTGTGATGCCCACGGGCTCTCATGGATGGAATACCCAGGCACACAGCAGGTGGCACCTTCTCCTCCCTAAAGCCCTCGTCATGTCCAGTGTTCCCATCTGAAGGCCAAGTGGCTTCTCCGGATGACACATCCTTACGTAGGGATTTATAGATGCAGCATTCCTGCTGGGACTTGGGCTGTGCAGGACTGCAGACGTGAGAGACACTCAAGAGGGGCCGAGATGGGGACGCAGACAGCTCAGACCCAGGACACCAGCCCAGCCCAGCCAGAGCTAATGCTGGCGCTAATACCAACACGAATGCTAATAAATACTAACTAATACTAATAAATACTATCACCAACACGAACACTAATACTAACAAATACTAACACCAACATTAATACTAACACTAACACTAATAGACACTAACACTAATACTCACACTAACACTAATACTAATAAATACTGACACACTAACACAAATACTAACACTAACACTGACACTAATAAATAGTAACTTATATAATAAATACCAACACTAACCCAACCTAACAAATACTAACACTGACACTAATACTAACATAACATAATATTAAATACTAACACTAACACTAATACCAATAGATACTAACACTATACTAAATAAATACTAACACTAAACTAATACTAATATAACACTAACACTAATACTAACATGAATACAAATAATAAATACTAACACTAATATCAAAACTAACACCAACACTAATATTAACACTAACACTCACACTAAATAATGCCCTACAATGTTGGCAGCCCAGAGCCCTGTGGAGGCCCCTGTCTGTCTGCAGGGCAAGCACTCTCCATGGGAAATTCATTCCCCCTGGGGTTTGAGCCATGCCCTAGCTGGCAGTCATAGCAGGTCCTCTACATAAACTATCTCTGCCTCTCCCTCTGTGCAGAATGCTCTCTGCACCTCTGAGTGCTGGTCAGTGCTACCTCCTCCAGGAAACCCTCCCTGACCCCATCACACCAGGACAGCCAATCATGCCCTTCTGCAGGTCCAGGGAACTTCCCACAGGTACTGCCTGCATGGACCAAGGTCTGGCAGGGCTGTCCATGTCCACAACCCAACAGCTGGTGCTTGACCCAGGACGGCCAGGGGATCCTGCTAACCACTAACTTGACACTAGATCCCTGGTTTCTGAGCGAGTGATTTGCAACACATGCCTTCCTAGCTGGGCATGTCAGAATAGGGGATGGATAGCCGAGCAGAGCAAGGAAGGGGCATTTTAGGAAACTCCACGAGTGACCCTAGGAGTGTGACCCTAGGTGAGTGTGGCCTAGTGGCCAGGTAGTCCCGGCGGGAGGGAGGTGTGCGTTTGCTGGACAGGATGACCACATGACCCAACAAGTAGAATGAGAAGCTTTGGGAGTGAAAGGGGCTCTATTAATAATCACGATTGGAGAATAAGAGGAAACCGGAACAGTCGTGGGCTGATGGGGAAGGACTGTCACCTTTTCAAGAGGTCATCCACTTCTGATGTTCTACCCCCACCTCCACTCAGCCCAGCAGAGCCCTGATTATTGGTCTCATCGAGAAGGTACTGACTCCAAGCCTCTCTAAGACACATGAGTCTAGGTAAGGCAAGGTCAGAGCCCCACCAGGAGGGGCTCACGGTCTCAGAGGGGACAGAGTCAGGCAGGCTGTGTGTCCACCCAGGACAGCCGAGACAACCTCAGTCAGCTTGCCTTTTGTGCTTGCTGGATTATTCTCTGTATAAAGCATACATGCGACGTGATATTATACAATTAGAATGTTTTAAAACTATGGTCTCACTTTTTATCCTTGGGTGTCTGAGCCTTCTGCACGATTACGTGCCCTCACTTGGTATGTTTAATTATCTGAGTTCTTACCGCAGGCTCCATCATTAACACTTAAAGAAATATCAGAGCAAAGTCACCTCCTGAAGGTGGAGGGCTATCAAGAGAGAACACACTGAGTTTCCAGCTGAGAGCACAGACCCCCCACTGCTGGGGCAGCCTCCTCTCCTCTTCACTCAATTTGTCCCCATGGTCACAGACAGCTATTAGAGCCTGTGTTTCGGAATTAAATCCGTGCATTGCTACTGTTCTCAGAGAAAGGTTTGTGTTCTGCGTCACCTCCTGGAGGAATAAACTCCAGGTTAACATGAGGAGCACAACTTCACGGGGGAAAAGATCAACAGGGGCTGCTACCTGCACCATGCAGGAGCCCTACAGTGAGCGGTGAGAGGTGACCCGCATCCCCCCAGGCTGGCCTCTGACAATCACCAGGACCCAGGATGCCGAACAGATCTGCAGATTCCCATGGCCTTAATAAGCTCTGGAGGCCCCACTGCGCTAGGGTGAGGAGCCGACTTCTTTTTCTCATGACGCTCTGGCATTTACACTCTCTGGTAGCCATTTAACTCTAGATTAGAAAACTGTAGGAAAAAGTAAAGTGTAACAATAACTCTAAAAGGCAAGAGTGGGTTGCCTGCAAGCCAGACCCAGATAAGTGAGCCTTGGGGTGGCTGATGTCCTGGGCCCCCATTGGTGGCACGGAGATCCAGGGGTTAACTATTGAGTTGCTGGTGTGTGGAGGGGGAGGGGTACAGCAGGGGAGAGGGCCACCATGGGAGCTGTTTACCAGCTAATAGAGAACATCAGCCTTTAACAACCTCCTGGGCTGTTCTTGGGTGGACCTGTACAAAACCCGTCTCCAGGTAATTCCTTTTTGGAATTATGCTCTGCATAATCCACCGTCTTCATGGCCATTGTCTCCTTTACCCTGTACCTGAATAGGACAAGCATCACGGTTGTTTCTGAGCTCTCCACGGTTCTATTTCATTCCGTTTTCTGCCTGACCCCCAGTGCACCCAGTAATTTCAGTATTAAAATTCTGGATTACAGTCCCTGGTAGTGCAAAACCTCTCTCCTCATTTTTCTTTTTCATAAGTTTCTTGGGCGTGTTTGCTCTCTTAGTCTTCCAGGTGCACCTGAGAATAATTTTGTTGAATTAAACATGTCATTAAATATATAAATTAAATTGTAAAAGAAATGATATGTTCACAGTAATATGTATTTCCAAACAGTGTCCTAATAAATAAAGCTTCTCATTCAAAAAATGTTCTATTGGACTCTCTAGCTAAGAGATTTTTCTTCATAAAAGTCCTCCATATTTCTCACTAAGCGTATATAAGGCATCTCATAAGCACAAATATTTTTGTTTGTGTGAATGACACATCTTTTTGTTTCATTATATGATTGAAATGCTTACTGCTAGTGTGTGCGAGAGTGCTTGTGAGAATTATCTTCACTTAGCAATTGCCTTCAGTCTAAATTGTTTCATTTGTTCTAAAGATTTTCAAATGGTTTTTTTTTTTTTTTTTTTTTTTGATATAGGATAGAGACTGTATCATTTGTAACATTTGTAGATGTCTAACATTTGTAGATGTCCTGGTAGACAACTGTATCATCTAAAATGTTAATATTTTATCTTCTGCTTGCGAATAGCCCTATCTCTACTTCTTTTCTTTTTCGTGATCCATATAGAATCATTTTTTTAAGTTTGAGACAATGTTACAAGAGTATACTGGCGGGAGTCCTGCTGACTTTTATACAAAAGACTTGAGCGCTACACAGCCTTTTTTGTGGCTGTCGTTTTGAGATGGAGTCTTGCTCTGTCTCCCAGGCTGGAGTGCAGTGGTACCACCTCAGCTCACTGCAACCTCCACCTCCTGGGCTCAAGCAATTCTCCTGCATCAGCCTCCTGAGTAGCTGGGACCACAGGTGAGTGCCACTGTGCCCAGCTAATTTTTTGTATTTTTAGTAGAGACAGGGTCTCAGCATGTTGGCCAGGCTAGTCTCGAACTCCTGACCTCAGGTGATCCACTGAAGGTAAGGAAGAATCTCTTTATGATAGCTTATTGAGATTTTAAACATCAGAAAGGGAGGTTTTAATAACAGAAATATGTTAAATTTTTCTCAGATGCATTTTAGTATCTCTTGAATCGATTCCCTTTATTTCCCTTTGACTATAGATGTGCTTAATTGCATAAATGAATCCAAGAATCTGAACAATTTGAATGCTTTTGACACATACTGCCAAAGTGTATCAAAAACCTTTCATAGGCATCTGAATGCCCTGATATTCCACAAATACACCCACCTTCTTCACAGCGTCCTATTCTGTTGGCATATTGCTAAGTGTACTTTTCGTATATATAATTTACCTAGAATTTAATCTAAGCTCCTACTGAGAGACAGCCTCTCCCATCCCTGACAGGTTTTGGTAGATACCACCACAGATGCTCTGGGAGGCTTCCTCATCTTTATTTTTTCTAATCTAGCTGCTGCCATGTTGGGGACTGTCCCCAAAGGCAGGACTTTGTCTCTGCCATCACTGCACCCTCGGCCTGACACAGCAGTGGGCTTAATAACTGAGTGGACAGCTCTAGAAAGCAGAAGGCATTTACCCAGACAGGGAGCACCTGGAGCCTGCAGTCTCTTGTGGGTCCAGTTCAGGAGACACTTTGTAGTCCTCTTTTCCCCTAGGTTTTACTCTTCCTAATTTCAAACTCCTTAGGAGTAAGGACAGTTCTGAGCTGCTGAGAGTCCCCTAGTGCCCACTGCAGAGGCTGCCTGGGTGCCTGACATGATTTCACTCTAGTGGGGCTCAGCTGTCCCCAAACTTCCAGAGTGGCTGTGTGGCCATCCGCCCTCTGCCCACACCCACCCAACAGGGCAGTGACTGGTACACTAGGAGGATTTCTGAGAAGCACAGCTCACTGCGACACAGATCTCCTTTCTACCAGGGTCCTCCACATCCACCGCTAGTGGGGTGAGGATGTGAACCCTGGCCGGGGCCTCGGGGTCCCCCGCCCTCCTTGCACCCTGGCGCCTCCTCCAGTCCTGCTGGATAGTGGAGCCCCACGAGCCGCAGGCTCCCTCACCCCATTTATTTTTTCTCTATTGCATCAGAATCTTCTGAAGTCAACTTTCACTCGGGACAGAGCTGTGCTATTCCAGGGGTCTTTGCCAAGGATCTGTGAGGTAACCTTTCCATCTATTTATTTGTCTTTTTGGAACTTGGGGACAGGGGAGAAATGCGAAGAGACCCATGACCCCCAGAAACTCGGCCGAGTGACTGACATCATGGGAATTTGTCTGGCCTGATTTATGGCATTCCCGTGACCCCGGTCAGGGAGCTGAAGTTCACAGCACTTTCTTGGCTCCCATCTGTTCGTAAACGTCCAGCCCACTGGAAGCCAACCTCTGTTACAAGGTGATGTGCAAGTCTGCATAGCTTCCCAACAAAGCAAACCAATGCCAGGACGTGAAAAACAAAGTCACAGAGCATACACCCTTTATTGGGATGCTTGACCAGTGTCACATGGACTTCTAAATTTCCTTTTCTTTGATCTTTTGGCTGAATCCATTTTCTGCCAGAGAGGAAGCTGCTGGAAGCTCAGCGACAAGTCTGACCCAGCGGCAGCACTGTTGGAGGAGTCTCGGAAGAGGCCGTTTTCTTCTTGGAGAAGGCCCGCAGCTGCACCTTCTGTCTCATCTGTGGTCAGGGCTCCTTAAAGGGCTGAGTGTCCACCATGTATCACCCCAGAGAAAAGAAGGGAGCTGGGTCCACCGTGGCCTCAGACAGTGATGGACTCCAGATGTCCAATCTCTTCCGCCAGGGCTTGCCCAGTTGGGTCAAACCATTTAAGACATGGGAAAGCTAATGAATGAATGTATTTCATATTTTCTGCATTGTGTCTTGAGTCTTCTGGTAGCAGGAGAAAAATAAATCCTTCCAGCTGTGCCTGCTCTGCTGTCCTTCCAGACTCTGCAACCAGCTTCCTCCTTGGTCAACTTCATTGTTTTTGTTCCTTTGTGCACTCTATATGAAGTCATCAACAGAGTCTGGAAGAGGACACATGTTCCACAAGGAAGGGGCCAGTGAGGCAGAGAGGGAGGCACCAAAACATAGAACCTCACCCCTGAGAACTCACCTGCACGTGAAGGACAAATCAGGTACCCTGGAGAGCCCAGGCCCCTCTCCTACCTGAATCACAGGTGCACACCCAGGTGCTGTGGGGAGCCCAGAGCAGACAACTCTTCTACCTGAATCCTGGGTCAGCATCCAAGGCAGAGAACCTCTGTAGATTCTCCAAGAAACAAGCAAAGTACCAAGATCTGCATCTTTAGAGAAACTCCTTCAGGCCATTTTCAATGTGCTATGTCCAGTGAACGAATATATGCACTATGTAATATTAAAGATTTTCAGTGACCAGGAGGTGGGGTTGGTGCAGACCAGCATTCACCAGGGAGAGAGTCGTCCAGCCAGGATACAAATCGTTTCAAAAGCTTGCTTTTTTATTGTGGAAGTCCTGGGATAACACAACGTCTCCTGGGCCTGCATCCTTAGCTTTTTTTTCCTACTCTTTTGCAAAAGAAGAGCCTTAAGTAACTAAATTGGACATTTTAAGACCCAATAACATAGAACTAAAGAGAAATGCCGCATGTGAAATTAAGATACCCATAGCAGGAAAGCTGAGTTTTTAAACAAATTGGATTTTCATGTCCAGGATTCTGTAAAGCATGAGGACTGAATAAAAGCATCTGGGCAGCTGTGTTCCCAAGTTGTGTTTCCCTTGAACAGTAATAGCTGCACTTCCCTGAGTCACCAGCCCTGGTCCCCAAATTCTCAGGAGGGTGTGGTCCTCTTCGCACATGGAATCCCATCCCTCGTCATTGACAAAGATAATCGCCATCCCCTCCGTCAACATCCTGCCTGGGACACAGCTCAGGCCCCTTGTCTTCCAAACAGGCTGCTAACTCCTCTAACACATGTACCCCGTCTCAGAGGTACAGAGCTGCAGGTGACACTTTTCCTTGATGGAACATGGATTAGCAAGTTTAGAGCAGGCCACCAACCCAGTTTCAAGCTGATGCACAATGACATCCCCATTCCTAGTCTGGATTTGGAGGCGGGGAAGGCAAAGGAGAAGAATCACAGGCCTCCAGCTTCTCCTGAGTGAGACACGAACAAAGGCTTTTTATTATTTTGTTTCTGGTATCGAGACGTTCTGGAAAGTCCCCTCAGGCCCACTCATCAAGCCTTTCCAAGACCAGCGTGACTTTCGGCCCAGCTTTGCTTCTGTCCTCCCCTGGCACCGTGCATTGGGCACAGGGAGGGGCACTCAGATCCACCTGTCCATTGTGTATTCCTTGTGCACGGTGTACACCTTCCTGAGAACGTCTCACTCGGCAGGACCCCGTAGCTCTCGTGCATGCTCATGTGTGTACATCTCTGCAGCTCCCTTCTACTCCAAAGCCATCCCCCTGTGCACTCCCAACCCCCAGAGCATACCCCAGGTTCTGCGCACCTAATCCTCAATCTAGGCAGGACTCCTCACTCCATTCATTCTCTGCTCAAGCATCATTTCTTCAGATGTCCTTCCCCATCCTCTTGCTTCCTTCTCAGCACCTGTGGTCAGCAACCCCCACATCTGCTGTCTTCTGTGTTTCCTGCCTGTCCTCCCTTTCCCTCCCATGGCAAGCTTCATGGTGACAGGAACTGTCTTGACTTCTTCCCCACCATATCCCAGTCTCTAATGTGGAGCCCAGCACATCAGAGGTGCTCAACAAGTATTTGTTGAACGACAAATCCACCGAAGTGCCACCCCTTGGTCTGGCCTCCCTACTGTGTCCAGGAGAAGGCATCCTTGTCTTCTTTGTTTGCTAACCATTGTTGTACAATAGCTACATGCAGTGTTATGAATGGTAGTCAATACACCTGTCTCCTTGGCTGGAAGTGGATGGTGAGTCCTCCATTGTCTCTTTGGCTGGACATGGATGGTGACTCTTCCATAGGAGAGACAGATTCTAGTCATCCTTATGTCTCCAGCACCCAGCAGAAGGACTGCAAACAGCCAGTGCTCAGTAAATGTGAGGGCAACACGAAGGACCCTGCAGCTACCCCAAATGATACCAGCTAGGCGAAACCATCTGCGGAGTGTGTGTCTCTGGGCTGTATGCCCGTGACCTCCGGACTTTCCATCTGCAGAATGGGAACAATACTGGTCACCTGTCCAGCAAATCGTCCTGGTACCAGAGGTTTAATGGCACCTGTGCCTGCTCCCTGGCTAGTCCTGTGCCCTACCTCCCCCCATGAGTAGATGCTATGTATTTAATAATTCACAGCTTCTAAAATGTCTGAAAGCTTTTGTGTGAATGACCCTGAAGACTCATATTTGTATCATATTGATGGACAATTAACTCCAATTCTTGGAAAAGAAAGAGCATTGCCCTTCCCTGCACAGGATTGGCCAAAATGTTACTAGATCTAAATGCAGACAAACAAAAAGACACTCACAGGACCCAATTTTTGCAAGGGTTTGGACTCAACCTTCTTGAGAATCTGTAAGCATCACTTCCAAGTAGAATGTACTGGAAGCCCTGACGTGCACAGGGTGGTGCACCTGAAACCACTCCTCTGGCTTCCCAACCCCCTTACACTGGCTTGGTCCTCATCCTGGACTACAGCCCAGGCCTGTGTCCAGCCCAAATCTCACCCAGGAACAACACCCCCTTGGGTTAAGGGTTATACATAAGCAACAAGTCTGAGGGCATAAAGTGGCCCAGGACTCTTGGCCAGGGACTGCTGGGCAGGTAGAGAGCATGGGGGCAGGCAGGAGCCACCGTGGGACCCCCCGGCCCAGTAGTCATCTGCCTTCCAGTTAGTATGGCAGAAACATCCCTGGAAATAATCTCATCGTGGTAAAATACACGTGACATAAAATGTACCGTTTCAACGTTTTGAAGTGTAGAGTTCTGTGGCATTAAGGACATTCACGCTGCTGTGCAACCTTCACCACCATCATCTCCAGACCTCTTTTTCTCTTCTCAGACTGAGACTCTGTCCCCACTAAACACGCCCTCCCCACTCCTCCCCTCAGCCCCTGACACCCACCGTCCTGCCTTCTGTCTCTATGAATCTGACTGCATGAGGTTCCTGGCAGAAGTGGACTCATACAGTGTTTGTCTGTGACCAGCTTATTTCAGTTAGCACCGTGTCCTCAGGGTTCATCCATGCTATGGCCCCTGTCGCAAGAGCCGTCCTTTTTAAAGGCCGAATGACATTCCATCGTGTGTGTGTGTGTGTGTGTGTGTGTGGGCAGGGGGTGATGGTGTGTGTATGGGGTGTGTGTGTGGTGTGTGGTGTGTGTGGGGTGTGGGGGGGTATGTGTGGGGTGTGGTGTGTGTGTGGGGTGTGTGGTGTGAGTGTGGTGTGTGTGGGGTGTGTGTGTGGTGTGTGGTGTGTGTGGGGTGTGTGGTTTGTGTGTGGGTGTGTGGAGTGTGTGTGGTTTGTGTGTGGCGTGTGGGGTGTGTGTGTTGGGTGTGTGTGGTGCATGTGTGGTGTGTGCGTGGTGTGTGTGTATGGTGTGTATGTGGTGGGTGTGTGGGGTATGTGTGGTGTGGGTGTGTGGTGTGTGTGTGGTGTGGGTGTGTGATGTGTGTGTGGGGTGTGTGTGGTTTGTGTGTGGTGTGGGTGTGTGATGTGTGTGTGGGGTGTGTGGGGTGTGGGGTGTGTGTTGGGTGTGTGTGGTGTGGGTGTGGTGGGTGTGGGGTGTGTGTGTGGTGTGTGTGTGTGTGGTGTGTGGTGTGTGTGTGATGTGGGTGTGTGGTGTGTGTGGTGGGTCTGGGGTGTGTGTGTGGGGTGTGTGCTGTGTGTGTGGGGGGTGCGTGGTGTGGGTGTGTGGTGTGTGTGTGGTGGGTCTGGGGTGTGTGTGTGGGGTGTGTGTGGGGTGTGTGGTGGGTGTGTGGGGTGTGTGG
>NW_016806331.1:923580-957156 GCF_001698545.2 Rhinopithecus bieti | reverse complement strand
GGGGTGTGTGGGGGGGGTGTATGTGGGGGGTGTGTGGGGTGTCTGGTTTGTGTATGGGGTGTGTGTGGAGTGTGTGGTGTTGAGGGGGTGTGTGGAGTGTGTGGGGTGTGTGGTTTGTGTGTGGGGTGTGTGTGGGGTGTGTGGTGCGTCTGTGTACACATCACAGTTTGGTCTGCATTTTGTTTCTGAGGGCCCTCCATACTGTGTTCTATGGCACTGGTTTACGTTCCCACCCGCAGTGCTCAATGGTTCCAATTTCTCCACATCCTCACCAACATGTATTTTCTGTGTGTTTGTTTGTTTTGAGACAGGGTCTCACTGTGTTGCCCAGGCTGGAGTGCAGTGGTGTGCATAGCTCACTGTAACCTCAATCTCCTGGCCTCGAGTGATCCTCCCTGCCTCAGCCTCTCAAGTAGCTAGGATTATAGGCACGGGCCACCACACCCTGCTATTTGTTTTATTTTCATTTTTGTAGAGATGGCATCTCACTATGTTGCCCAGACTGGCCTCAAACTCTTGGCCTCAAGCGATCCTCCCTCCTCAGCCTCCCAGAGTGCTGGGACTGCAGGCATGAGCAGGCAACCTCATAGGTGTGAGCTGGGGCCTCTTTCTGGTTGGATCTGCATTTCTCTGATGGGTAGCGATGTCAAGCATCTTTTCATGTGCTTACTGGCCATTTGTATATCATCTTTGTAGAAATGTCTATTTAAGGCCTTTGCCTACTTGTATTCAGGCTATCTAATTTTTATTGTTGAATCGTAGGAGTCCTGCATCTCTCCTGGATAGTTCTCTCCTATCACATGGATAATCTGCTCATACTTTCTCCCATTCCACAGATTGTCTTTTCACCATTGTGTTCTTCCATACACAGGAGTTTTGAAGTTCGACATAGTCCCATTTGTCTATTTTTGTTTTCCTTGCCTATGCCCTGGAAGATTTATTGAGAGATCCCAGATTGTTCCTTTGAAAGTATGAAATTCCATCTCCGTGGCAGTAAACAAGCTGCAGTGGCCTGTGCCAGCACTGCTTGTGAAATCCCTTTTTTAAAGTACTCCTCGCCGCACTTGGACGTATTTCCCATTCTGTGCAAACAAGTCCACGTTGCTCACTTCGGAAGCGGGCTTTGCAGGAGTTGATGCCTTTCTCTCAGTGGCATCCTCCCCAGCCTTGTCCTTTGCAAGGAAACCACTTAAACTGCCAAGCATTTGCTGCCTGCACGCCTACCCGTGCCATCTGCTGCCTGATGCTGATGCGGATGACACTGTCTCTCGCAGCCCAGCCACTGATGCCAACTGACCCGTCTGAGATGAACTTCCTTCCTCTAGAAAATGCAAGAGAATGCAGGTGGATGCCACCCCCATCACTGGACCATCTGATAATCAAATGGACACAAGCCCCTGCACCGGCTGGCAAGCAGCAGTCCCTCCAGCCTTGCTGAGCCGTGGGCTTGTGTCCCGGCCCTGCCATGCCTGTGGATCAGCCCACACTGGCACCATACTCACCCCGGCCAGCGATGCCTGGGTGTGTGGGCAACAGAGGATACTGGTCATGGTGGTGGCGGGTGATCCCGGAGAGTTACCAACCTCGGAACACAGCTTGTCCCACAGACACAGTCACAGCCAGGGCTGCTTGGTGTCCACTGTGGGAAACAGCCATCTTGTGTCTCTGTCTCTAGAAGGGCCAGTTTGGTTTCCTGTGGTCCCATAGAATGATGTGGAATGGGAGGAGACCGGGATCCACCTGGCCATGCCCCCTGACTCTGCCTGACTTAGCCAGTCACCTGTCCCCCACTGAGACGCTCCACCCTGCCCCTGTCTGAAGTGGGCAGGCTTGGATTTTGTTTTTTGTTCTTCCAAACCCTGCTTTGCTGGGTCATCTGGACAGAAGCCCAACGCTTACCAGAGCAGGTTGGAGGGCGGGGGGCTCCTGGCAGTGGGGGAGTCGGGTTTGAGGCCTGGAGCTCACCAGCTCATCTGCACCCCAGAGAGGGCCCAGGGGCTGTACTAGACGATGTCTAAGGGCTTCTCAGCAGAGCCCCTGGGAGCCACATGCAGAAAGCCTGACCACCTGGGCAGGTGCACCCAGAGGGAACCCAGGGCACGGGGCTGATGTCTGAGGGATGCCATCTTTTTGGGTCATCGCACTGGTCAGGGAGGTAATTCTGGAATGCCAGTCACCTTCCTAACCACAGTTTTCCTTGGAACTTCCATTATACTGCATTCATTTTTTCTATCTTTCTTTCATTCCATGTTTCCCAAGCCTCACTCCACGCAGATGGGTGGCCCCTCTCATGCCTTCTGCTGACCACAGTCTCTGCTCCAACACCTTCTTCAGCCTGCCTGCTCCTTCTGCTGGTCCCAGGGCCACCTGGCCATCCCCAGCCTTTGCCTCCCACTTCTCCCCCTCCTGCCATCGAGGGGCGCCCCTCAGCTCTGGGCACAGCTGCTTCCCTCCTGGCCTCCTAACTCACCGTCAATTTCTTCCTGATGAGGATGTGACTGCCTTTTCAGTTTCTAGTTCCAGGGCACTCAATACCTAAGGGTTCCATGCGGCATCCACCTTGCATCCAGCCTGTTCCCCGGCCTCGGCCACCGCTCTGTGATCTCAATCTTCGGACGCCTGCTTGCTGACAGCTCCTCCATGCCAGGCTGTGCCGAGGGGAAAATTTTCTTTCCTGTTTATTGAAGGGTTCCCAGCCACAGCTCTCTCCTCCCAAGCTCTTCCTCAGCCCACACCGCCCCGGGAACTGGCTGGGACTTTTCTTTATTATGCCCCTACCCCCAGAGCCACCACAGAAAGCCTGGCGAGGACTGGGCATTTTACTGAGGAGTGCGTGTGTGTGTGTGTGTGTGTGTGTGTGTGTGTGTTGGAGGCAGGGCATTTTACTCCCCAAAATAATCTTCCATCCCAGATCAGATGAATCACTTTCCCCCGAGATGCCTCCAGGCTAGGCTGTACAGTGGCCTCCCTCTCCCTCCCTGCCTCCCTCTCCCTCTCTTTCTCGACCTCTACCTCCTTTCCTCTGCAGAAGAAATTCGGGGGTTGTGGCCCTTCCAATGTTACAGCCAGCCTCCTTCCCTCCAGCTGCTGGCTTCTAGAATGGAAAAGGCCCTCCAAACAAGAGGCTGGCTCCTCTATTTGGGGCAAACACAAGACCCCCAGGCTGCCAGGTGCCTTCTGCCAGGAAGGTAGCCAGGGAATTGTAAATCACAGATGCACAGAAAACATGCGCTTGCATCAGACACAGTGTAGTTTATTTGTGTACTTGGTGGGGAAACAGAGGCTCCCTCCATGACCCCCACTTGTGCAGGGCATGGGCTGAGCCAGGCATCTAGACACATGACAAGGACACAGTCCTGAAGGTGCTCCCGGGGTGACAGGCAGACAGACCGTCGCAGTTACCAGGCTTCTAGGGGATGTACGAGGCCTCAGGAGTCATCACAAATGCCACCAGGAGGGGTGGTTAGAGGCTCCCCAAGGAGGGGATGCTGGAGGCAGTCCTGGCGGGCATAGGGGAGATTCTAGCCGAAGGAGAGCAGCGTGAAGGCATGGAACATGAAGGCGCCATGCTTTTTTTTTTTTTTTCCATGGTGGTCTTGCTCTGTCACCCAGACTGGAGTACAGTGGCGTGATCTCAGCTCACTGCAACCTCTGCCTCCCTTGTTCAAGCAATTTTCCTGCCTCAGCCTACCAAGTAGGTAGGATTACGGGCACGCAGAACCGTGCCCAGCTAATTTTTCTATTTTTAGTAGAGACGGGGTTTCACCGTGTTGGCCAGGCTGGTCTTGATTTCCCGACCTCATGATCTGCCCACCTTGGCCTCCCACAGTGCTGGGATGACAGGTGTGAGCCGCCACACACCGCCGAAGGCGCCACGCTTTAAGGACAAGCAGGTGGGTTTGCTCCAGGTTCTTACTGGCAACTGCTCCAAGTGCCGGGTACAGGGTGAAAAGGACAGACACGCTCTTGGCCTGGGGAGCTCACCATGGAGGGTGCCCAGGGCTCAGAGGCAGCTCACAGAAGAGCAGGCAGGGCCCATGCCATGGGGAACCTGGGCAGTGCCTGGCAGGCCTGGCCATCCCACTGGCAGCAGGTGAAATGGGGGAAAAGGTACCTACATTCAGTGGGCCTGGGTAATGCCAGATGCAGTGTGGGGTGCGTCGTTCACGCTATTCCATTAACAGGTTAAGAGATGGAGTCAGGTCAGTGACTGGGAAAGGCACCCCAGGCTAACCATACAAAGAAGGGCCTGAAGAGGGGACAGCAGATCCCAGGAGTTGGGACCAGGAAGAAGGGCCGAGCCGGCCCTGGCCAGGCACTGCACAGTGGAGTGACTGGAAAGGGTTCATCACGGCAAATGGCATTTCCACCACACAGGGTGACATGGCACAGACCGTGGGGATCGCTCCCTACCTACAGAGAGCATCTAAACTGGCGTGTTCACTGACGCCACGTATGAAAAGGGATCTTTGAGCAGTGGTAGTGAGGGTCCTCTGGGTTAGGGGATGCCTGTCTAATGCCACAGCAAAAAAAAAAAAAAAAAGCTTCAAAAGAGCAGATGGCACAGCTGGCCCTGGACCTGCAAATTCAGACTCAACCTGCAGGCATGTGGCTGGGCCACCCAGAGCCAGGAGACGCCAGGGGGTGACGCGTGCAGGGCAGGGGTTTGATCTGCTCACTTCTGGACCTGGAGGCTCCTGTGCCCAGGCTGAAGCTACCCGACCTCCCACAGGGAAACCTGACACGAGTGCCTCAGGCCTTGCTCCCGACTCAGGAGCACCTGAGAACAGACTGCAGGGCTGTAGGAACACCGACAGGTGCCCGGCTGGATCCACTCCCTGCTGCATGGGGAGGTCCCCGTGCACCATCGTTTGAAGCAGAGAGCCCTGACGTAATGACCCGACTCAGTAGGACAGGGCCACACTCGGCATGGAGGGAAAAATTTCATTTTTTAGACAACTGGACTGGCTGGGTTTGCTTCCTGGCTCTGTCCACTGCTCTGTCTGTGCCCTCAGCTGAGGAGTGACATAGGACCTTCAGTTCCCCCCCTGTGAAATGGGGGTGAAAGCACCCAGCTCACTGGGCCATTCTGAGGATGAAAATAATTTTGCTTGCCCAGTGCTGGCATATGCTTGCTGTGGATTTTCCACGAGCGGAGTGACGTAGCGTGGCTTTGCCATCGTTTGCAGGGGAGAGCAGAGGCCCCGCGGGTGGCCGGGCCCACCAAGCCTCGGAGCAGACGCATCCTCCGGGTACCCCCTGCAGGCCTTCCGGAGATCTCTGCTCCTGGAGGATCTCCAGGCCTGGCCCGGCTACACACCCTGCACTCTGAACTTTCCAGGGGGCCCTAAGGAGAGGAAAACCCCTCACAGATGCTCAGAGAAGGGGACAGCCCCATGGGTGTTTCCAAGGCGCAGGGTGCAGGCCTGGTGGGTGCCTATACCAAGTGGACCCCAGGGCAGGGTGGACCCCAGGGCAGTGTCCCCACAGAGCAAGCTAAGGCCCCGCACCCTCCCACCTCCTTTTCCCCCCGTACCTTGGGGGGTACAAGCCTCTGGGCCCCTGTCTTGCTGGTCTTGGCCGGGTTGGGTGGGCTGCCTCGTGCCCTTAGTTCTCCCCTCCCCAGGCTGACCTGGCCTGGGGGCCGGGTGGGGCAAGCCTTGGAACTGGGAGCCGCCTCCAACCCTGCTCTCTGCTCCAGGCCTGGCCATTCAAACCTTCCTGCTCTGTTTATTTGCACAGCCAGAAGACAAAAAGCCGTGGCTCTGAGTCACTCCTGCTCCCAGTCGGCTCTGATTCATGCAGGAGGCCCGCGGTGGGGACTAACCCTGGCCGTTAACCTCTTGGTTTCTTTATGTCTTTACAGCAGTGAACATCTGTGTCTTCGAACTGAGGATCAGGCCCCGATCGCCGCTCACAGTCGCGTGCTGGGGGTGTAATACGGAGAAGAGAGGACACCACAGCACAGCCCGAGAGGTCCCCCCTCACCTCCAGCCCCTTCCCCCAATGCTGATGGAAACTTACAAATATTTCAGTCATCTCTCCGAAAAGGATTTGGTCATCTGGCAAGGGTGGTCCCAGAATTTGCCAGAAATATGCGTCAAATGTAGCCCAGGGCATAAAGGAAGACAGGCTTACAAAAATTAGATTATGGCGAAGAATCTGAAAGGAAACGAGAGATTCTGTGCCTGGTTGGTCTCCAGCCTCCGGGGAGGTGCGGCCTGGTGCTTCCTCCCTGTAGGTTCTGGAGAAGCTGGCACACAGGGATGCCCCGGGGACAGGGGGTAGACCCACTCTACGGCCGACCTCTCCTCAGTCCCACACATTTGTCATTCATCATACAAGGCCAGGGGGACGCGTGGTTTTCATTTTGATCCTGGTAAAAGTGAATAAAGTGTCTCCAGTAGCTAAGAAAGGGCTTTTTCTAGCTCCACTGAGTGAGTCGGGGTCCAAGCACCTCTTCTCAACTTGGGTTCGGGGAACAGCTAAGGAGGTCATTGTGGTTTTTTCCCACTTGTTTCCCCAAAGCCAAAGTGGTTTATGACTAACAACAGATATCCCCAAATACGTAGAGAGGAGTGAAAAAACGAAAGAAGAAATGAGGATGCTGACATCTAACAGCGTGGGGATGAATGCCGGTCTCATCACGAAGCACCATTCAGGAACTGCCCAGCGGGTAAAGGCGAGCCGGAAGAGCTGAGACCGCATAGCCCTCACTGCCAAAGGAGGCCGCCAGCTCCACAGGGGGGCCGCGCTGGCACATTCCGGATGCATCCTTCCAAATTATCCTAACGTGAAAGGCCTCTTGTGAAAACGATGGACGGGCATCTTTAATGTAGACTGGAGAAGATACAAAAATATATTTTGAAGGCCACTCTTTTATATCACTTTAGCAAGAACCTAAGTCATAACACCGAGTGGGGGTTCCGGTGAGGACATTCCTATGTGGGCGGCAGCTGTGTTTTCACCGCATCGCCTTATGATGGGACTGGGAATAGCTGCCCTTCTCTGGAGGGAGGGTCGGTCAGCATGTGCCTGCCACACTATCTTTACAAAGCAGTGGGCACCTCTGGATTTGTGTTCTCAAATTGCCGAAGTGATACAGGGCATTTGTGGAAAATCTAGAAATTTAAAAAAAAAAAAAAAAAAAACGAAGGAAAGGAAGCTCTGTCATCAACTTTTGGTCCAGAGACGTTCGTTCTTGACGCTTTCTCTCTAGACAAACACACCCATACATGCACACACACACTTTGATTTTCCAGCCTGAGATCGTATGAACTGCTCCATCCTGCCATCATGGCCGTCACTTTATTAAACATCCACTAAAACACACACTTGCTGACTGTATAGTGTTCCAGCATATGCACCAAGCAGAGTTTATCCCACCTATTTCCCAGGACATTTTAAGTTTTTCACCAATCTTAATGAAGCTGATACGAATTTCTTTGTTGCTAGATTCACTTAAGATAATTCCTAGAAGTGGAATTGTTCATGCAAAGGGTATTTCCAGTCCTAGATCTTTTCTTACCTAACTATGGAAATTCCTTTAGAAAGGTTGTGCAGTTTTTCTTCCCTCTGGCAAATAGGATGGCCTGGTTCCCCCACCTTCCTCAATACTGGGGATGATAATTATGTATTTTTTTCCAATTTAATAAAAATAGTATCCTTCTGTTTTATTTCAAATTCCTTGGATTATTGTTGAAATTCAACCCTTCATGTGTTTATTGGCCAACTGAATTTCTCCTTTTACGAATTTATATTTTTTGCCCATATTTCCTACTGGGTAATTGTCTTTTTAAATTTTTTAAAGGCCTTTTGTTCTACTAAGAACATTAACCCATTGCAAAATAGATTGTAAATATTTTCTTCCTGGTTCTTTAAAAATTTTTGATTGTCGTAGTTATTTGCTATACAGAAGTTTAGATTTTAATTTGGTCAGTTATTCTTTTGCTATTTTATTTATGATTGCTGGACTTGGAATGGTCGGCGTTTGGAAGCAGATCGTAGGAAGGGCCTGCATCAGTAAACACCACTTCAGCTCACTGGATGCTCGCCGCTGCCGCCTCTAAGACACTGGCCTGATGTCCCGCTGTGTTCCGTCCACAGCGTGGCTGGGGTGTTCCGTCCACAGCTGTGAACGACTGTCCCTGCTGGCTTGGGCCATGGCACCTCAGTGGGATGAAATTATAGTAGGCCCCTTCATCCACAGGGATACACACCAAGACCCCCAGTGGACGCTCGATCTCAAGGATGGTACTGAACCCTATATATACTATATGTTTTTTCTATCTGATGACTGAGAGGCGGGTGGGACGGAGCCGGACAGCTCAAGATTTCATCAAGATACTCAGAATGGTGTGCAATTTAAAACTTATCAGAATGGTGTGCAATTTAAAATTTATCAATTTTTGTTCTGGAATTTTCCATTTAATAAGTTTGGACTGTGTTTGACTGTGTGTAACTGAAACTTCGAAAAGCGAAACCATGGATAAGCGGGACGGTTGTATCGGGATTCACCAGGAAGCCTGTCTTTGCTGTTAGTCAGGTGGTGGCAGGTGTGCTAAAAGGGATGCTGACTCAGTGCATTCTCTGACACCAAGGTCTGGCCTTCAGGGATAGTGAGAAGGACTGGGAGGAGGAGTGGAGGGGATAAGAGAGGGACACTGTGTCCCAGAAGCCTAAGGGTGACAACTTGGCTCAGAGCATCCAGATGGTGTCTCTGAAGGTCAGTTGGAAAATCAATGATGGAGGTACAGTTTCTAGTGACCCTAACTCACTGGGCGCTGGCTCCAGGGTCCTCCCAAGCATACAGAGCACGGACTGGACATTGTCGAGCCTCCGATGTAGTTACTACGAAGCAGAAGTGGCCAGAAAGAAGAGCAGAGCTTCCCCCAGGAAGAGCAAGTGTGCTGTGCTACAAATGTGAATAACGTGCTAATGAATCAAAGCAGCTGGGCTCCGCGCCCCGGCAGCTGCGGGAAGAACCCCTGCGGCAGTGACTGATGGGGGCCATGAGACCAAGATGTGTCTGGCTTGAGGATGACCCATGTTCCTATCAAGCCGACTGCACAACTTAACTAAGCAAGCGGCCAGGGCCCCAGAGTCCAGTCCTCACATCTCCATCTGGAGTCCTCGCTCTCCACGGCTTTTGGGAATCTCTTTCCCTTTGTGCCTCCTCCCTGGTGGCTTTCTCTTTGCTCAGCAATAGGACTGGGAATGGGGGAACAGCAGCATCACACGGAACAGTTTTTGTTTGTTTTGTCTGTTTGTTTTGAGATGAAGTCTCACTCTGTTGCCCAGGCTGGAGTGCAGTGGTGCGATCTCGGCTCACTGCAACCTCTGCCTCTCAGGTTCAAGCAATTCCCCTGCCTCAGCCTCCCGAGTAGCTGGGATTACAGGTGCCCACCACCTCGCCCAGCTGATTTTTGTATTTTTAGTAGAACCAGGGTTTCGCCATGTTGGCCAGGCTGGTTTCGAACTCCTGACCTCAGGTGATCCACCCGTCTTGGCCTCCCAAAGTGCTGGGATTACAGGCGTGAGCCACCATGCCTGGCCCAGAACAGTTTTTGTCTGCTTTTGGCAACTCGACCCTTGGTGCGATCCTTTGGGATTTGCTCCAAGTTCTCCTGAGCCCTCAGTCTGGATTCTGAAAATTCAAACAATCCTGGAGCCCAACACCATCTTTGCGGCTTCTATAGTGTCTCAAAATCAGACTGAATAATGCCACAAAGGTGATGATGTCTTAAAAAGAAACAGGATGGGGTCATAGCTGAGGGAGCGCTCAGAGCAGCTCTGGGCAGTTTTGACAGCGTCTCAAACATAGGTGGCTGAGGACCACATAAAGGGTGCACAGATCAGGGAGGAAGAAAAGAAAAATGAGCAACCAAAGAAAAACACACAACTGGTGCTGAACGATTTAGTGCCACCCTCTCTGTGTCTCCCGGTGTCTCCCTGTCTTCTGGGAGCAGCATCTGCACACATGAAGAGCAGGAATCGCATGACTCTGGAGGTGGCACCAATTCCTTGAGGGCCTCTGAGCCCAGAACCAGCCTGAAGTGGTCCACCGAGCAGGCAGACGAGCCCTGGGCTGTGGACAGCCTGCTGATGGAGGCGAGTGGTGCGCACTCACGGGTCACCCTTGTGCATCTTCCTGTCAGGTACCAGACACCCCCACTACAGATATGGCAAATGCTCCTGGCTCTCATCTAGGGGCTGACTGCGAGCGGCATGGAGGCTTAGAGTCAATCCCTCTCCACCTCTGGCCCCCAGAGTGTGAGAACTCAGTCTACTGTGGAGAGGCTTCAAGAGGTGTAATCGACATGCCACAAAAAGTGGAGGGCAGGCAAAAGAAACAGTGTGCCTCAGAATTGTTTGATGCACTGTGCGTGCATGTGTGTGTGTGTGTGTGTGTGTGTGTGTGTGTGTGTGTGTGTGAATAAACACATTAGGAACTAGATGTCGAAAGGAAAATGCTCTTAGGCACAACTAGAATAGTCAGATAAGCGCTGAAGCAGGAGGATAAACTGGATAACGTCTCCGAAAAGTGAGGGATGGGTGAACGCTTAGCCCCTTCGCCCCTCCACCACCAACTAAGCACCTCAGTTACCAGAGATGCACATGGTCTGGGAAGTATGATGGTAGTAAGATACATGTAACATAAAATTTATTATTTGAGCTTTTAAAGTATAGTGGAATTAAGCACATATACCTTGCTGTGAAAGCATCATCACTATCTAGTTCCAGAGCATTTCGTATTACTCCACACAGAAACTCCACACCTGTTCAGGACTCACCCCCGATATCTCCTCCCATGAAACCCTGGAAACCTCCAGTCTCCTTTCTGCCTGTAAGGATTTGCTTATTTGGGACATTTCATATAAATGAAACCCCAAATATCACAATATGTAGTCGTCTGGCTTCCTGAGCTTAGCATTATGTCTTCAAGGTTCATTCATGCTGTAGCACATACTATACTTTTTTTTTTTTTTTTTTTTTTGAGACAGAGTGTTGCTCTTGTTGCCCAGGCTGGAGTGCAGTGGCGCAATCTTGGCTCATTTCAACCTCTGCCTCCCGGGTTCAAGCAATTCTCCTGACTCAGCCTCCCTAGCAGCTGGGATTATAGGCGCCCACCACCATGCCCAGCTAATTTTTGTATTTTTAGTAGAGATGAGGTTTCACCGTGTTGGCCAGGCTGGTCTCGAACTCCTGACCTCAGGTGATCTGCCTGCCTCGGCCTCCCAAAGTGCTGGGATTACAAGCGTGAGCCACTGTGCCCAGCCTCATATGTTTTTATGGCTGAATTAGATTCCATTGTATGGGTGGGCTACGTTTTACTGACCCTCAGTTCATGCACACCTTGTTGTTTCCATCCTTTGACTATTGTGAATAAAGTTGCTATGAACACTCATGTACAAATTTTTGTTTGAACACCTGTTTTCAATGTTTTGGGGTATACACCTAGCAGCGGAATTGCAGGGTTGTATTGGCTCTTAGAATTCTAGTAGCCAGAGGGTTATCAGAAACTTAGTCCATTATTTTACAGACGGGGAAACTGAGGCCAAGGGAGGCCATTACTTGCCTCAGAAATTGCAAGGCTGAGAGCAGAGAAGTGTGCTACATGCCACGCTTAACTTCAGTTAAGTCTTATTCTGGACCGTGGATCCCCCAGACACAAGACAATGGGTTCTGCCCAAGAGAGTCACTTGAGGAGCTAGCTTGCCTCTCGCAAGGTCAATAGCCTAATTAAAATTTCCCAAATTAGAAAAATACCACCTCAAAAAAGCTTACTAAAGGGAAGAGTCACATATGATTTATTCCAGAAACAGCGACTTAAATTAATTGCAAAATCTGTTGTAGAGAGTCACACCGATCATGTATAGTCACAAGCATTTAAAAGTTCTAAGAATTAGTTAATTATGGTTTCACATTGTGATGAACCAAGTAGGAGAAAGCCCAGTGGGTGTGCCCAGGGAGCCAGAAATGCACACCAGCTTCACTTTCTGTCTCCCCACTTCCCCTTTTCCTCTTTCTGGTTAGAAAAAGTGAAATTATGTAATTAACATTGAACAATATTTGCAACTTTCAGGAAATGGTACAACACAAGCTGATTGTCCAAGAGCCTGGTACAGAGAACGCCCAGGCCAGTTGGCTGTGGAGGAACCAGCCAGGAGGATAAAGCCTGTCAAGTGCCCAATGTATGGTGTTTGTTTGCTGTTTGTTTGTTTGTTTGTTTGTTTGTTTGTTTGTTTGTTTTGAGACGAAATCTCACGTTGTCGCTCAGGCTGTAGTGCAGTGGCACGATCTCGACTCACTGCAACCTCTGCCTTCTGGGTTCAAGTGATTCTCCTGCTTCAGCCTCTTGAGTAGCTGGGATTACAGCCGTGTGCCACCACACCTGGCTGATTTTTGTATTTTTAATAGAGATAGGATTTCACTATGTTGGCCAGGCTGGTCTCGAACTCCTGATCTCAGGGAATCTGCCCACCTTGGCCTCCCAAAATGCTGGAATTACAGACATGAGCCACTTTGCCCAGCCTCAATGCAATATTTTATCTCTGTTCAAAGAGCTCTGCCATTCAAGCAGAAGGATGCTTTAAGAGACAGACAAGATGGTCGTTTGGCTTCTCTCAGCAAAGACAGGGCTGGTTCTGCTTCATCTGCAAACCTCAGCGGCGGCCTGGCATAATCTTCTCTTGGAAGCTGTCTTTAGAGGAGCCGAGGCTTTTAAAGTGGTATCTGACTGCAGGTTTAGATCTATCACTATTAAATCCAGGGGGAGGAAATCAGTGCTGAGTTACCACTTCCTTTCCTTAACCTTGGCAAATACTGAGCCGTGTTGGGCTCATGCTCAGACATTTATCAACATGACCTGATGGGTGACTTGGGCCTCAGCGAAGACGGGCTCCAAGGCCCATCCAGCCTCAGGGACCAGGGAAGTGCCAGGCTGGTGGGACGGTTACTTGCAAACAGCCAGCAGCGTCCTTCCTCTTGCTCTCCTCCTCTGTCATGGGATGGCCCTCCCGTCATGCAGGAGCACCATGCCCATGGCGCTCCTCCCCTAAACAGTCCCAGGCCAACCCAAGCTCCCTCCAGCGGTCCTTGACCCCAGACACAATAGATGGCCCCCTGACCACCTTCCTCTGGGGGCCTCTGCTTTCTCCGACAACTGAATCACCTGCAGTTGTCACAGGCCCCTCAGAGGCAGAGCCCCCTCTGGGGCTTCTTTGATGCCCCTTGCTGGGCAGTGTTGATGCCTGGGACCAAACAGGAGGGGAAGGCACCTGCGGGCCTTTTCAAGTCACTATGCCTTGGCGGCCTCCCTCGTGGCACCATTGCGGCAGTGTGGAGGGACCCTGCTGGATTTTTACAGTGTTGTTTTTCTGAGAATGGCAGGAAGGGTGGTTTTTCTGAAAAAATCGCTGTCTTCTAGGTCTCTGAGGGACACTGAGGAAGAGGTGCTGGGTCTCCCGTGGTCAGCAGCAGAGAGAGGCACACAGCCCTGACACAAGCCTAGAGATAAATACAGAACGGGACCTGCTCTCAAGGGACCTGAGTCCCTTCTGCAGCCCTGATCCCTTGTGAAATTCTTTATATATCACTTGACCTGTTCAAAACCCAATCTTCCCTTTTACTTTGTCCTTCATGAAAAAAAAAAAAGTTTCCATGTTACAAATTATAAATGATAGATTAATGTACACAAGGTTGCTGGGGACACACATGGAAATTACGTTGTTCCACACTGAAATTACATGATCTTATTCACTTGCGAACTGCAGTAAAACAAGAAAGGAGATAACATACAGCAACATGGAAACGAGCAGAGAGTTGAGCAACGGTGCTTATCTTTTGCTTGTGGTTTAATTAGAAGAAAATCCTACTCTCAGAAAAATATAGTCCGAAAGAAAGTTTTGGAATTAGCAATAATTTAACACCCAGTAAAATGCCCTTCAGTTAATTCTACCCCTTCAATGCTGCTGGCTCGCATGGGCCACCTGGACCCTGCCTATTAACACCTTCGCAGTCACACAAGACGGGACCTCAAGATAAGCTCTCTCCTGGCCCTACCTCGGGGGCGATAAAACGCCAGTCCTGGATGCACCCCCTCTGCCACAGCCACCGCACGGCCCCCACAGAGTTTGGGGATCACTGAAGCACACACTGAACCACTCAAAGAGCAGAGATGAAGGAAAGGAAACGGTACTTCTAGATCTCGTGATTAAAAGAAAACGCTGCCTGCATGAGAGAAATCAACAAAAACAGGGCACCTTGGGATTCTTAGGGTACAGATATCTGTTTGGGGCACTTCTGTTCTGGTATCAGTGAAACAATATTTTTAGAAAATAGTAACGTGAGCCCACAAAGGAGAGGAGTCGCCAAGCACGCACTGAGGCAGCGGTGCTGAGCACACATCGATGGGCCGCACCAGGCTTCAGGAGCCCCTAGATGCGCGTGGCTCAGAGGGTCCTTGGCCATTCTGTATTTACAGTCTGTATTTCCACGTGTGAGCTATCACGGGACCTGATGGTGGGCTTCTCGTTCTTCCTCTGTTACTTTTTTATAAAGTGAAACCTCAAGTGGACTTCAGCTAATCATTTTTTAAAAGATGCTGTTTCAACTAAAGAATGTATAAGAGTATATGCTGATTTGGGGGAAGCAGTAGGAAAGACTTGCTGGAGAAGAAATGTTCACCAGACAGAAAACAGAATGAGAAGTGATCACATTTTTCTCTCCTAGCTTCCCATCTACATATGCAGATTATCGTGGAAGAGAGGAAAGCCAGGCGGCTGGGCATATGCTGAAGATTTTGAATAGTTAGAAACCAGTATACATGTAGTAGGCAATCTGGGATTATTTGATTTCAGGAAAATTAATCCTCAATGAAGAGTTGTTCGCCCATTAGTGTCAATGATGTGAGCAGAGATGTGTTGATGACCAGTCGGAGGAAGAAGAGTATGCCTTCTCCTCCTTCCTTTCCCTTCCCTTCCAATTTGCAGTATTTTAGGCCTCTCCCAAAGAAATGATAACTGCCTCATTCTGTTACGTATCAAGACAAAACAATCTCCTTGAGACTGAGATTTAAAGTTCACACAAACGTTCCGGAAGGGATCCAGTCGGTACGGGTTTTGCCAGCCCTGCAGGCCAGCTCACGCCACGCCTGCGCACTCTTCCGCCGAGCTAAAAATCTGAGCTGTGGAAGTAAAGGACAAGTGACAGGTCCAGGGAGTCCACGCAGGCAGCCGGCTTGCGACTCTGAGCCCTCTGCGCACAGGCCACACGAACCACTCAAAGAGCAGAGACGAAGGAAAGGAAACGGTACTTCCAGATCTCGTGATTAAAAGAAAACGCTGCCTGCTTGCATTTTCACATACAGAATGCTAATTCAACGTAGAACAGACAAAGAAAGCCACCGTGGCAGCAGAGCCCGAGATTGTACATGACTGGCCTGTGCTTTCTTTTAGGAGGTTGTTCATGCTCCAAGCTGTCTCTCATGGAGCCCCTGCCTCGGAAGCAGGCCAAAATTTCTCCACCCTTCAGCAGGGGCATTTACTTACAGAGATTTAACAGAAATGCTAGGGTGGCATTTTGTCTGGAAAGCAATAGAAAAACAGTAGTAACGACGAAAGTTTCCATTTTTTCTCCACGGGGAAGATGGCAAAACGGTCTCTAACCTTCCCCTCTCACAGCAAAAGGCTAAAAAGCTGCCATAGCCCCTCCTGGGGGGAACTGCTCTGCCTGGTGCTCCGGAAAGGCTCTGCCTGTGACCACACCACAAACCTCAGCCACAGGGTGGGGTCTGATGTTTAGTCAAGCTCGAAGGGTTAATACAAATCAAGGAGTTTGCCCAGATCTTTCCTGTCAGTCACACACCAGACCTGCACATCCAGAAACACAGAGGTGAACTGCCCATCAAATTAGACAGTGAGAAATAGGAATCTAATGCCAGACCACATAACACAATTTACCATTTCCTCCCTGAAGATGCTGATGGCTATTTTTTTAAGACAGAATGTGAACTAAAAAGTCAGGAGTATTTTCCAGGATAATCGAATTTGATAACCGAAAGCTCTTCTGAGTTCAACCCTGTCTTTCATTTCAGTGAAGGGAAATTCTGAACTAAAGGAAAGAGAGATATGTCTAAGTTTAAAGGCATTGCTCTTAGGATCTGAGAAGTAAAACTATAGTTCTACATGAGGCTTCGAGAGAAGCTGGGTCATCTAAATCTTTCCCTGGCCAAATAACAGAGGAAAACAATATTATGATAGAAAACTGCTCAGTGAGGGACAGCCCCAGCAGACACTGCACTCAGCTCGTGCCATCATGCTCTCACATCCTCATAATCACAGGATCATCATGTTATTCTAAACACCGCAGTTGTGGATGAAATAGCCCAGATATCTGCAGCATGTCAGATACCGTTTGGGTTCAAAATGACTCTATTTTTAACTAAACACTAAAAAATTTCCCTCATGTTGGAATCAAGTTATGTGCTGGCTTTTCCAATTTCAGATCCAAGTCTCCTTTTGAAGTGACAACCATTAATAATCACTGAAGAGAAATCCCACTGTGCCTCAGTTTACAACAGCTTAAAATTCACCTTGTTAATGCTACCGCCCTCATTTCCAAATCGGCATCAGGTAAGGTGTAGTTTAATATCACTCAATCTCACTCAACGGGTTACTACCAAACAAAAACACAAAATAGGTTTCTAAAACAATTATTGATTAAAAATAACTATAACAGGGCTTAGAGTTTAAGTCTCTCTCTCCCCCCCGCCCCACTCCTCTGCTATATCCTGTCCCTTTCACTGTGTTTGCCTCCAAATACTAAAACTCCAATCTCTATACTTCTTGATGAATAATTTTTATAAATCATTGGCTTTAGAATTGCATGTGTATACTTAATGAAAGTTAATATAAAATTAGTATCTTAAAAAGCAAATATAACACAGGTATCAGTTTAAGGTAGATACTTCCCAAAATGTTTTATAAAATATTTTCTTTATTAGTATAGGAATAAATGTATTGCTATTATAATTGGTATTTTACCTTTCATATTTCTGGGATACTACTCTTTATTTAAGACTTATAAGGAACCACAGATTTAAACTAAAGTTATGAGTTATAGTGCTCTGCTCAGAAAGAGTTATATATTGGAAATATATTGAGATTCTCAAATGGCATCAGAAAAAAAATGTGGAGTTTTGCTCAAGTCACATTTTTAGTTTATTGCTCTGAGATAAAGCTTAGTAGTAATTTCTTAGATAATTTGCTTATCTAAGTATATAGATTTAATATTTTTGTGGAATATCTTTTTTATTTTAATTTTCAGATAATTATAGATTCACAGGAGGTTGCAAGAAATATTATACAGAGATTCTCATATATTCACTCCTTTCTCCCAATGATGACATCTTGCAAAACTACAGTACAATTATCATAATAAGGAAACTGGCATCAATATCATCCCCAGACCTTATTCAGATTTCACCAGTTTTACATGCACTCCTGTGTGTGTGTGTGTGTGTGTGTGTGTGTGTGTGTGTGTGTGTTTAGTGCTGTGCAATTTTATCATGTGTAGACTCAGGTGACCATGTGGAATATCTTTTTAATCAGTTTCTGTTTGTAGTGTTTCATCTTGGCTTTACTTTTGAAAACAGAATCTATTAGATTCTGTTTCTCCTTTATGGTTTTCCTTTCCTTGGCTACAGTAACTTATTCATCTCTTCTTTGAATGTTATTGCCTCATTTGTGAACTCTCTGCTAGCGGAGAGCTCTGTATTTGGTTTGCTTTTGCAGCACATTTATCCTTTCCCAGGAAAAGACACAAACATAAACAGACATCCCAGCATTCACAGGGTTTTTAAAGACACCAGTGAGAATAGATTAATATAAATACTAAGCTTAAAAACTGTCATAAAAGTTCAGCCTTTAAAATTGGCTTATTAAAATATTTGTTTTTTTTTAAAGCCCAGATTTAAACTAAAGTTATGAGTTATAGTGCTCTGCTCAGAAAGAGTTTACTTTATGTGTGTGGTTTTTTTTTTTAATTTTTAAATTTTTATTTTTTTGCCAGGCAAAAGGAATCCGGCATCTGTGCTGTCTACCCAGAACAGAGTGAAGCAAGGATGACAAGAACATGGTTCCGCTCGAGATCTGTCTGAAAATGAGTTTCAGGAAACCTCAGTGAAGTATTCTATCTCAAATGGCCTCAGACACTGAAGTCTGAGGAAGTCCCTCTCCAGCAAGATGAGTAGTAAGACTTCCCTGATGCAAGGCCGAAAGGACTGCTGATACTTAAGGGGACAAGACCCACACGAACAGGTCAAATCCCTACATCAGATCTCATTGATAAGTATTTTGTAACCAAACATTGCTTATATTCCAGGGAGCTCAGCCTTTCATTCTACTTCTAAGCAAGCAAAAGCTCCGTTGGGATTCTGCATTTCTGTTCTTCTCCACGAAGAACTGATTTTCTAGCATCCCGAATACAGCAGTTAACAAACACCTTTGAGAAGTAAATTTTCAGGAGGGAGGAAAAGGCTAACGTATATTAGATGGTGAAGGGGCCATGCAATTTCTTCAAAGGAGCTAAAAGTTCTCAGAAAAAAAAAAGTTTGTTGAGTAAGGTAACCTATTGCAAATCTGTGCACACTTTGCAGAAGTTAGAGAAGATGTTTTCTTTAACCACACAGCAGGGAAGAGGACAAACTTCTGATAAACTAATGGTCACCTTCCCCCATCCTCCAAGCCAGGTGGCCGGGACCCTGCTCCAAAGGCTCAGGCATTTAATGAGAATACTAAAAAAATCCTTTTGAGATTTTTCCATGAGATGAATCCAACTGACTGGCCAAAGACACCTGATTTATTGTCTAATTGTGCTTTTAAATACCAGGCCAAAGAAGAAAGGCAGGATAGATATCAGCACCAGCCGCACTCCACCATCTCTTGTGTTTCTCTTCCTTTCAAAGGACAACTTAGGCTTTGTGCTGCTGTTAGTCTCGACACAATTTCTTCACATACGTGAAAACATCCCACATCAAACATTAAAATCACTTACAATGTACTGAAATGTCTAGAGATTCTTTACTGATGCATATAATTAATGTTTCTTAGAAATGCTACAAATAAAAACAAATGCTGTTTAGCAACATTTTCAGGAATCAAACGAATTATAATTGTATTGATCTGACAGGGAATAATGAGTTAAAAACAAAAAGAATGACAAGATGTTTGCCTAACGTGCCTGATAGATAAAAACAAGGCGTGTCCAGAATCATTCATGGATAAAATTTTTCCATATTTCTTTTCTCTCCTTTTCGAGTATCTACTTAAAGAAACTAGCTTGTTTGAACTACTCAGTTATAGTCCAGTACATAAAAATAAAAATAAATAGGCTCCTTATAGATCATCGGCTCTCCCACTACCTGTGTAATTATCGATTATATTTTTAAGGAATTTTTTTTTCCAAATAAGCTCTTAGCACTGTTTTTATTTATTTATGGCATGTGTTGCATTTTATTTTTCTATAATCTTTAATGGTTACCTATGGCTGATTCTCTAAGTTTTGAGGAATGCGATTATTTTTAAATGAATTTTAAATGTTCCTACTAAATTTTAGCAGCATCATATCTACTGGTATTTGTTTTCAGTAATTTTCTGGAGGGCAGTCTTAACGATAATTACAGTGACATTTTCCTTAAACATGGCTCAGTGTGTGTGTTTTTAAAAAGATGACATTCCTCATCTGTTTGTTCTTATTTCAGATGTGCTATAAACCATAAATGAGGTAAAGCATAAATGGAAGCAACTAATGGAAGCTCATTATTTAGGCAGCGAAAACCAGAATTAATGTATTACCCCACTGTAGTGTTTAGTACTCAGCCAATCCAAACTTTCCTAGAGAAATATGTGATTTGAGACACTTTCCATATGTTTTTGACAAAGACAGGAGAAGATTCCCACAAGTTATTTTCTGCTGAAAATTCTTCTTAAAAACTATACAGTTATCATTATTATCTCAGGAGGCTCTCCTCATCGAAAGAATTTTCAGTGACATCGAAATAAAAGTTGAAAAAATGAAATAAAACCCACCTGTGCTAGATCAGCTTTTCGTGGCCTCGGCAACAACATTCGCAGATATTATAGTACCACATAAAAAAAGAAATAGATATGTTTGGGAGAATAGGCGGCCGGGTGCTCTTGATTAATCTAAATTCCTTCTGTGTGAAGTAGAGACTTTCATAAAAAACATCACAAGATGTGCGAGGAACTAAAACATACTAAGGAGGAAGGATTTTTAACGCGGCCCCGGCAAAAAGAACCCTGTGCCCCTCCATGGCCCAGGATGGCGGATGAGAGAGGGGCTCGCCTGCTCACGGAGCCTCTGGGAAAGGACGGCGCCTCTGTGGCTCGAGCCTGTCTAAAGGGACTTGAAAGGTGTCTGGTGAAAAGGACCCGGTGCAGGACGTCCTAATCGCTCTTCCAGAGGAAACCACAACTTCGAGTGCTCCTGGCCGCTGTGTCCCCCAAGCCTCCTCCTCGTGCAGGGAGGGCCCGGCGCGCACCGCCTCCCTGACCCCCAGACCTGTGTCCCAGCCTGGACCCCTCGCCCACCCCTGCGGGGTTGGACCCCAGGACGCGGCGCGGGCGGGGCCCCTCCCGGGCACTCCAGGGTCAAGGTTGGGACTCAGGGCTCCCAACTCCTAGGTCGGCTCCACCTGCCTGCCGGCGCCTTGGGGCTCCGCGCGGCTGCGTCCGACCCCCCTGCTTCAGCGCTCCAGGCTCTGCGCCCTCGGCCCAGGGCCCTTCTCGGGCACTCCCGGCCCTGCGGCTGCTCCGGCCCCGAAGCGCAGGGCAGTTTCCTCTCGCCCGCCCCAGGCAAACCCTGGAGCCGCAGGCCCGCACCTCTATGCCTACTGGGTCGGCCAGGGGACCCCAGGCGCCAGCAGCTGGGGAGATCTGAGTGTCCGCCCGACGAACGCGCTCTACCCATGCCCCGGAAGAGAGCGAAGCCATTAGCCCGACACCACCGGCTCGGGCAGCTTCACGGGCGGCCTGCGCTGCGGCGGACGCAAAGGGCAGCCAGTCCCCATCTCCCAGTCCCCGGTAGGTTTCTCCGATGCCCGTCCCTTCCACCGCCAACCACCGACACCCTCACACCACGGAGAATGAAAAATGCGAACATTTGTCTAAGTATCTTCGGACCGCGCCGGGGAAGTCACCGGTCCGCCGGTTCCCAACTGACACCCTCGCATGGAAGTTTGCACTCAGGGGTGTCCCTGGGACTGGGAGCGTCCCTCCTGCCCGCCTTCGTTGCTAAGAGGAAAAGCGCACGGCATCCACACCACCGCGGCCCGCGGGGCCTTCCCGAGGAGACACGCGCAGGCCCCAGCGCCCCTGCGCCCCTGCCGCCCGCCCCCCGCAGCGGAGGGCGCCCGTCCCGCGCGCAGCACCTACCCTGGCGCGCCGGTCCGGAGGTGGGTGGCGCGGCGCTAGTGGGAGGCGGACATGGACCACGCGCCCTCCATGCGCCACACGGAGAAGGCGTAGCTGAGGCGCTCGTGGGCCACGTAGCTGCAGCTGGTCATCTTATTGTCCATCTCGTCGCTCTGCAGGACCTGGTAGAGGAAGTCTATGTACCTGGCGGCCAGCTTGAGCGTCTGGATCTTGCTCAGCTTGTCAGAGGGCAGCGTGGGGATGATCTTGCGCAGCGCCGCGAAGGCCTCGTTGAGGGACTGGGTGCGCTGGCGCTCGCGCACGTTGGCCAGGATGCGCTGGCTCTGCAGCTCCTCGAAGGACTGCGCACTGGGGCTGCCCTTCTTGCCGCGCTTGCCCGGGGTCGGGCTGCCATCTTCGCTCGACTTCTTGCTGTAGCGCCGCTTCCGGCCGAAGCGCTTGGGCTGCCGCTCGAGCTCCTCCTCGCTGGTGCCCAGGCTGTCCACGGGGGACACGGGCGAGCTGGAGCCCTCCTCCATGGCGCCCGCCCGGCGCGCGTGGGGCTGGGGCGCCGGGGCGCCGAGCGCGCGCCGCTGGCCAAGCCGGCGGTCGCCGAGTACACGCTCTCGGAGTTGCTGGAAAGGCTCTGATTTCAAGGCCGGCTTGTGCAAAAACCGAGGTCTCCGGGAGAGGAAGTTATTCTAACTTTTTTGGAAACTCTAGCCGGGCTGGGTTGCTAAATAGTTGTCAGGAGCTAGGGCGGCGCGCTGATTGGCCGCGGTGGCCGGGGGCAGGACAAGTTCTGGGGCCTTCGCCGGCCGCCCCCGCCCCCCGGCGCGGCACTTTCAGTTTTGCCTCCCCTTCGGCCCCTGCCTCGGAGGGCATCCCGGGGGCCGGGTCCTCGCCCGCCGCCCGCGCCCCCACCCCGAACGCAGGACACTCTCCGGCCGCCCCGAGCCCTAGGCCTGGCCAAGCCTGGCTTTGTCTGCGCCTTAACGTAGAGATCGGCCCCCACTGGGCTTTGGGGGGGTCTCTCTCTCGGCGTGAGGGGCTCGAGAGGCGAGTCCAGCCCCAGATGCGCTCCCCGAAGATAAGGACACAGCCAGAAGCCTCCTCGACCTGTGTGGGTCTTGGCGGCCCCCGGGCGCACAGCTAGTCTGCACCGCGGCCCGCAAGCTTAGGCCTGGGGTCTGGGGAGCTGCACGGGCAGCGGTCTCGGTGCCCCGACCGCCAGTGTAAGGACAGTCAGTGATCCCTGGAGACGCCCGTGCCCAAGGACATGCCGCCAAGATCCGTGGAGATGCCACCCTTCGGGTTAGCGTGCATGTCGGGGACCATTTCTCACCCGGGCTTGTTGGGGAGCTCCGGCCCGATGCCTTTCCCGAACCTTCTTCTAACTCCTTTAAAACAACGCCACAGCGAGCCTCTGCGGGAGCGCCCGGTGCCCGCCGCGCCCGCCTGCCTGGCTCTGCCCGGGGTTGCTGGGCGCGGGTTGGGGCGCCTGCCGGCCCGCCTTGTCCTGCCCCAGCCTCTGCGCTCCGCCTTAGCTTCGCGGGTCAGCGGAGGACGGAGGGCGCTCCAGGAGTTGCACGAGGCTGTCCCGGGCCCGGCCTCCGCTGCGCTGGGCGCCAGCGGGCAGCTCCGAGCAGGAGGGTGCAGGGTGGCTGGAGTGTGGGGCCCGGCCTCGGTGAGCGACACCATGGACCCCGGCCCCCGGGCCATCTGGACGCCGAGCGTGAGCGCGTTTGAAGTGGTTCGGGGGCTCTTTGTTCGCCAGGCCGCTCTGGCTCTGGGCCTGGAGGTGGTTTACGGCTTGGATGCCTTTGAACCTATTCCCAGGTGACCCGGGCTCAATTAGGCCTGGGCCTGAACCGGGCTGTCAGGCAAGCTGCGTGATCAAGGGCGGGCTGGGCCCTTTTATTGAAGTTGAACCCGGGGCCGGGGAGTGCTCGGCCTCCGCCGCTCCTCCGGCAGGCCAGGCGGGCCGCGAGGTGGGGCCCGCGGGCCGCGACCACCGCGTTGGGAAACCCGAGGACAGCAGAGAGCGGGTTCTTCGCGCCCCTGTCTAAGGGCCCTGGCTCCGGCCGTTCTAGGGGACGTTTTACTAACAATCCATCAAGGAAGGCAGAACGCCAAGGAGCAGGCCCTCGCATGCATGTGACTCGGTAGCAGCGCCCTGCGCAGTGTCTGCGCACGGGACCCGCGGCTTCAGTTCCATGACTAAAGGTTCTGCAGAGCCACCGCACCCAGCCCCACCCGGCCTGACCGCCCTACTTCCTCCGCGCTGGGAAGGCCCACGGCCCCTCTAGTACAGCAAAATAGCTTTCCGGGTCCCTTTCTTCAAAATTCTCAAATAAAAATTTAAGGAACGAGAGAGAGAGAGAGAAGCCAGGTCCCCAGCAGTCCTGCCTGTGCTGGGCTGAATCCCTTCCTGGGGCTTCACGTCAAATGGACAGGGCCTGTTTTCCCCGAACTGGCCTTTCCCTGGTTTCTTTGCTCAGAGCAGTAATAGTAGCGATTTGCTGCTTTTTTTGCCAGCCCTGTGTGGGTCCAAGGACCCAGATCCAGCGACATCTCCCACTTCCCAGATGCAGAGGGCTTTTACTGAGGAGCGGAGCTGCCTGGTACCCTGCTTCGCCACCCCTGTCTCCCTGTCTGCTTGCCCCTATGTCACTCTGGCTCTGTCTGTGTGTCTTTTTCGCTGTCCTTCTTTCTGTCTCTCTCTCCAGCAGAGAGAGTTCATATTTTAGTTTGAAAGAAAAACAGCTCAGCTTTGGTCCTGAGCAGCCCAGGGCTCAGCCCAGCCCTGAGGACCAGAGGTCCCGGGGACGCCTTGGAAGGGGAGCGCAAGCTGGGTTGCAGGCTCTTCTTTGCCTAGGGAGATGGGCCTGGAGGATTTCACCTGCGACCCCCGGGGCGCCCAGGTCCTGTTATAACCGGCAGCCCAGTGCAATCGTCTGGATGCACTTTCCTCATGGCGTGTCTTTTCTATTTTAAAATACTTTAACAATGATTAAAGTACTGGAGTCTGTGATACTGACGGGTGCTTGCAGAAAACCTTGGTTAACGGAATTTGGAGTGTCTTTCTTATGCTGTATTGCCAGCCCCTCACAGTCATTACCTGGGCAGTGACCCCTTGCATAAACAGGAGAAAATAAGGCACGGTGACATTTAGCAGCATTTCCAAAGTCACCTGCAGGTTGTCTGGGGAAGTGACAGCATTCTTCTCTTTTGAGGAGGAGAATTTGCTGAATTAAAACCCAAATGAAAATGTCATCAGTTTGGGAAATAATACTCAGGTTATTGATTTAGTTTGAGTTTTTTTTTTCTTTCAAAAATTAAGTCAGTGATAAGGCTAATAAAGCCAATGTATTAATAGCATAAGTACTATAATGTATCTCTGTGTGAATATTCTTTGCAGGACCACCCAGGCTCACTTGGACTTGAATTAAATATCACGCAATAAAGATTCACAGAAGTAAACACAGGTCTTGGGGTACTTATTCATTATTGAGTATGGAAAATCCTGTGAATGCTTCCTTTCATATATGTAAAAAAGTGTGCTTTGTTTCATGTGACTTTGTGTTTTTTAAAAAAATGACCTGGTGTTCTGAAAGATTCTTCTATTGCACGTTTTCCTTAGGGCAGCAAGTAAGAGAAGGTGCCATGTTTTCACAGCGAATTTGACGGCTATTAGTTTGGCTTTAATCTTGCTGCAGTGGAATGACACTGCTGGGATTGTCACCTGGGGATAGTCTTCAAGAATAGGGGCCAGGCATGGTGGCTCATGCCTGTAATCCCCCCAGCATTTTGGGAGGCCGAGGCGGGTGGATCACCTGAGGTTGGGAGGTCGAGACCAGCCTGGACAACATGGTGAAAACCCATCCGTACTAAAAATACAAAAATTAGCCCGGCGTGGTGGTGCACGCCTGTAATCTCCGCTACTCGGGAGGCTGAGGCAGGAGAATCACTTGAACCCAGGAGGTGGAGATTGCAGTGAGCCGAGATCACGCCACTGCACTCCAGCCTGGGTGCAAGAGCAAGACTGTGTCAAAACACACGCGCACACACACACACACACACACACAATAGGATGATGCAATTATACAGCCCCTGGGCTTTCTTGGGACAATAAACTGTGTACTTGCTCAGATGTGAAAAACATTTAGTAAACTCCCAGGAGCTATATAAAGCAATGAATGTATATATTTGAATGCCATTGTTGCTACCGTTTGTCAAAACGCCTGCACAGGTGAACCCACCTGAGCTCTTCACCAGATCCTTTTGTAGTTTAACTCTATAAAGTTCTTGATGGAGCCAAGAGACAAAAACCAAGATATTGTTAAAGGTCTAATTTCCATTCCCAGTGACATAGTGGGTTGTTCCCTCCACTTGAATTTAGTGAACTGAGAGCAGATGACAGAGCAGCCCATATTTGTGTGACAGAATCAATCCAACAGATTAATGAATCAATGACATTGATCCAGGGGTTGATAACAGCATCTCCCAGTCAAACAGCACTTCCTTATTTGCAAAGCAAATAGCATTAGCTCAGTAGCAGTCTTAACACTGACACAGCGCTCCACTGACACTTTTCCATCAAACTAGTCTTAGTGCCTTCCTTTTGAATTATTCTCTCTTAGACCGAAGTAACAGGGAACATGACCCATTATTTTAAGAAACCACAAATTTTCAGAGATGGACTCTGGAAATTATCTGACCAAGTTTTGGCATTTCTGTGTAGATTCTAGGAGTCTTCAGCATCATGTTGCTGAATGTTAGAAATATGCTGTCTGGGAAAAAGTTATCCTTGTACCATGTATTGTTGGCTTTATTCTGGCAATACTTTATGCCTCCCTGCAACCACCTGCCACCTCCCAAGATTTCAATCATCCAGCACATTCCCCAGTGTGATAGAGCAGCGGTAGGGTTTGGGGGTCACTGTAAAATCATTTTTCAGTTCTAAAAGCCAGGGTTGAAGATGCTTCTCGAATCTAGTCATAAAGTGCAATGTATTCTTGATGATGAGCATCAGAAAGAACACTTTCTGGATGTCAAGTCCAAGAGCCAATCTTCTGCCTAATTTCAGCAATGACACCAGCAGGATGGAATCCTACTTACAGAGAACCAGAACCTAAAGCCCAAGGCACATATCCTGTACAGGCAGGATTCGCCTTTAAAAATCCCCACTGCTACTTTGGGAGGCCAAGGTGGGCAGATCACTTGAGGTCAAGAGTTCAAGACCAGCCTGGCCAACATGGCAAAACCTCATTTCTATCAAAAACACAAATAATTAGCTGGGCATGGTGGTGTGTGGCTGTAATCCCAGCTACTCTGCTGGGTGAGGCATGAGGAAGGAAAGCCTGGTAACTGCTGCAATGTGAATGAATCCTGCAGTCATTGATGCTATGTGAAATAAGCCAACACAAAAGAGTAAACACTGGCTGGGCCCAGTGGCTCACGCCTGTAATCCCTGCACTTTGGGAGGCTGAAGCAGGCGGATCACCTGAGGTTAGGAATTCGAGACCAGCCTGGCCAATATGGTGAAACCCTGTTTCTACTAAAAATACAAAAATTAGCCAGGCATGGTGATGCACGCCTGTAGTCCCAGCTACTTGGGAGACTGAGGCAGGAGAATCTCTTGAACCCGGGAGACGGAGGTTGCAGTGAGTCGAGATCGAGCCATTGCACTCCAGCCTGGGTGACAGAGCGAGACTCTGTTTCAAAAAAAAGAAAAAAAAGAAAGAAAGAGAAGGAAAGAAGGAAAGAAAGCAAGAAAGGAAGGAAGGAAAGAAAGAAAGAAAAAGAGAGAGAGAAAGAAAAGAAAAGAAAGAAGGAAAGAGAGAGAAAGAAAGAAAGAAAGAAAGAAAGAAAGAAAGAAAGAAAGAAAGAAAGAAAGAAAGAAAGAAAGAGAAAGAAAGAAAGGAAGGAAGGAAGGAAGGAAGGAAGGAAGAAAGATCACTATATGGAAGAGATATCTGTGCACTCGTGTTTATCACACCACTCTTCACGATGATCAAGATCTTGAATCAACTTAAGTGTCCATCATGGATGAATGGATACAAAAATCTGATATATATATATATATACTGGAATATTATTCAGAAATGAAAAGAATGAACTCCTGTCACTTTCAGCACCATGAATGGAACTCGAGGTCATTGTGTTAAGTGAAATAAGCCAGATACAGAAAGACAAATATCTTGTGTTTGCACTCACATGTGGGAGCTAAAAAATCAGATCTCATGGAGGTGGAGAGTAGGATCGTGGTTCCCAGAGGTCAGGAAGAGGAAGGGAGACAGGGAGACAAAGAGGAGTTGGCCAAGGGGAACAAAAATACAGTCATATAGAAGAAATAAGTTCTAGTATTCTGCAGTGCTATAGGGAAATTATAGTTAACAATAATTTATTGTATATTTCAAAATAGCTAGAAATTAAGTTGTATAATGTTTCCAACAGAAAGAAAGAGAAATGTTGAAGATGATGGACATCCCAATTATCCTGGTTTGATTGTTACACATCATGTACAGGTGTCAAAATACCCCAAAAATATGTCCAACCAATATATCAAGAAAAAAGATAAATGTTACAGATTCCAATCAACATAAAAAAAAGATAAAAAATAATCCCCTTGAGAAATCCTTTGGGTTGGGGGACTGGGGCTGAGGCACAGCTGCAGTGTAATGGCCCTGCCCTCAAGTGTCTGATGTTGCTAACCCAGCAGTGTTGAACAGCATCATCTCCTGGTGGCATCGTTCCTCCCTGTTTTGGGTCCTCATCCTCCTTTCCAGCCAGCCTCTCTTCTTTCTTCTTAAATTGCAACAGATGGGAAGATGAAAATGACCTTTTTCAGGCTCTGGAAGCCCTGATTGGTGAGGTGAACTTCTAGGGATATGTAGGGAAATGGGAAGATGCTTGCATGTTGCTGGTCAGCCCAGGGTGGAGGTGTTGGGTTTTCTTGGCAGCCTGGTGTCCAGGCACTGGATGTCGAGAGTTGTGGTCTGCACATCCAGTTCCTGGAGAGGTGCACAGCAGGAGCGCTATGGCTCCAAAGCTGGCTGCAGCAGGAGTGGCTCCTTGATTCCAGGTGGTTCTGGATTCACTGGTTTCTGGATGCAATGAGTCAGCAACTCAAGCTCTGCAGTATGCCTCGGAAGCCAAGCTCGACAGCTCTACCTAGAGCCTGCTCATTCAGCTCCACAAACGATTCTATCATGGCCTCTAATAAGTCATTTCCTGCTTACGCAATGTACTCTTTGTTCTCCATAGTGGAATCCTGGTGGGACACCCACACTTCTGGACTGTGGTTTAGAAGGTGGACGCTAGGGCTCCCCCCATCCTTTGGCTTTGACTTCTTGACATCACTAACATCCACTCATAAAGTGGAGCTAACACTGGCCTTTGGCACACGTTTTTATTTTTATTTATTTTATTATTTTATTTTTTTTTTATTTTTTTGAGGTAGAGTCTCACTCTGTCACCCAGACTAGAGTGCAGTGGCATAATCTCAGCTTACTGCAACCTTGGCCTCCTGGGTTTAAGCGATTCTCCTGCCTCAGCTTCCTGAGTAGCTAGGATTACAGGAGCTCACCACCACGCCCGGCTAATTTTTGTATTTTTAGTAGAGATGAGGTTTCACCATGTTGGCCAGACTGGTCTCAAACTCCTGACCTCAAGTAATCCACTTGCCTCGGCCCCCCAAAGTGCTGGGATTACAGGCATGAGCCACTGCGCCCAGCTGGCACACATTATTAAATGCCTTTGAGAGCTAATCAAAGCTGTTCTTGCATCAAACTCATGTGACTTTTTTTAACCTGGAATATATACCAAATTTCAATTAAAAAATGAAAATGGAAAGATCAAATAAGACATAAATAGAGTCAGAAAGAATAGAGTGTAGGGGGCTGGGATGGGAGCCAAGTCCCTCCTAATAAATCTTGCTGTGTAGATTTGACTTTGGAATCATGTAAATGTTCATATAATTATATATATAAAATCAAGTAAAATAAAAAAAAGTAGAAATCCCTAAAAACTCAAAAGCAAAATCACACAAATGTACCTTATCAAATGTGTATCATATTGGTGTCTTAACCACGCAAACAGAAATAATTTAAGCTAATTTAAAACACTATAATTGCCTTAACATCCCTAGTGAAATACACTCTAAAGGCAAAAAGAACTGCAAAAAAGGCTTAAACCTTTCAGCATTCATGTTTCTAGTAACAAAATTGCTAAAACTATATTGTGAGCTAAGCCAAATCAATAATTATGTTCATGTCTTTGGGGATCAAGATCTCCAACCTCAAAGAAAAGAGGTACAAATGTAAAACAAAAGAAATTGTCTGGTGTAGTGGCTCCCGCCTGTAATCCCAGCACTTTGGGAGGCCGAGGCAGGCAGATCACAAAGTCAGGAGATCGAGACCACCCTGACTAACACAGTGAAACCCCATCTCTAGTAAAAATACAAAAAATTAGCCAGGCATGGTGGCATGCACCTGTAATCCCAGCTACTAGGGAGGCTGAGGCAGGAGAATGGCATGAAACCAGGAGGTGGAGCTTGCACTGAGCCGAGATCTTGCCACTGAACTCCAGCCTGGGTGACAGAGTGAGACTCCATCTCAAAAAAAAAAAAAAAAATTTAAGTGAAACCATGTAATTCTAAATTTGTTGGAAACGTCAGCTATGGGCTTGGGTCTGTATTTCCTGACCCTGACTACTGAAAAGAACTAGGACAATGAACCACCCACTGACAATGAGCACCACTCGTGTGCAGATTTTGGTCTCTCCTTGAAGAAATGGTTGACTTAGGTCTAGAGTAAAACAAGATAAGACTGAGTCACACTTGGGGAAGATCCCCAGTCATTGCTATTTTCCTTGTGGCTGGCCCCTCTCTCCTGGGAGGAATTCTTCCACCTCCTGCTCTGAGGCAGAAGCTTGGGTTCCAGTGTCTTGGGAGACTTGGGAAGGGACCTAGGCAGGGGATCTCACCATTCAGAATGTGGATTTTCACACATTTAACCTTTTCTCAGTACAAACCCTCTCATCTCTCAGCACTGCCAGGTTCTCCTTTTGGGCTCAGATTTTCCAGAGTAACTTTCCAGCTCCTTCCAGGCTTGTCCCCATGATGATTACCTCCCATCAGGTCCCTCCCACCACACATGGGAATTATGGGAGCTACAATTCTAGATGAGATTTGGGTGGGCACACAGCCAAACCATATCACATTCTCACTGTCCTGCCCTGATTTTTAACCTTCAAATTTGTCATTCACATCCTATGCCCTCTCTTTCCCACCCTGCTCAGCTCCCTACTCATTTAACTTTTAAACATAGCACTTTCAAATGAAGGCAGTGTGGAGGGATCATAGGAATCACGGTGGCATCTCTCCTCACTGGAGACACACCCTAATTTTTAAAAATGTGGCTGGACACGGTGGCTCACGCCTATAATCCTAGCACTTTGGGAGATCGAGGTGGGCAGATCACCTGAGGTCTGGAGTTCTAAACCAGCCTGGCCAACATGGTGAAATCCTGTCTCTACTAAAAATACAAAAATTAGCCAGACATGGTGGCAGGCGCTTGTAATCCCAGCTACTCAGTAGGCTGAGGCAGAAGAATCGCTTGAAATTCATCTCAAAAAAAGAAAAAAAAAGAAAAACCCTATGCTATTTATTGTACAACTATGGGAAGAAATTAATCAAACAGCAAATTATTAATACAGTACCTTCTAATTAATCATTATTTAGTGTGCTTCATATTGTGCTAAGAAGTGGAGTAGGAGCCAATAGATAGACACTTTTTTTTTTTTTTTTTTTTTGAGATGTAGTCTCACTCTGTCACCCCAGCTGGTGTGCAATGGCGCTATCTCAGCTCGTTGCAACCTCCACCTCCTGGGTTCAAACAATTCTCCTGCCTTAGCCTCCTGAGTAGCTGGGACTACAGGTGCATGCCACCACACCCAGCTAATTTTTGTATTTTAGTAGAGACAGGGTTTCACCATCTTGGCCAGGCTGGTCTCGAACTCCTGACCTCAGGTGATCCACCCACCTCAGCCTCCCAAAGTGCTGAGATTACAGGTGTGAGCCACCTCTCCGGGATGACAGATACTTTATAAGACAGCAGGCTGAGGGATGTAATGGGGTTTTGAATCCAAGCTGAGAAGACTGGGAAGAGAATTATCTGCAGGGTTTGGGGTACCCAGAAAGACATCAGTAAAGGGCAAGTGAGATGGTGAATATTTTCAACTTGATTGGATTTAAGGGTGCAAAGTATTGTTCCTGGGTGTGTCTGTGAGGGTGTTCCCAAAGACTAACATTTGAGTCAGTGGACTAAGACAGGCAGAGCCACCCTCAGTCTGGGGGGGACCATCTAATCAGCTGCCAACAAGGCTAGAATAAAGTAAGCAGAAGAATATGGAAGGACTGGACTGGTTGAGTCTCCCACCTTCATCTTTCTCCTATGCTAGAGGCCTCCTGCCCTGGAACATCAGACTCAAGTTCTTCAGCTTTCAGACCCTTGGGTCTACACCAGTGGTTTGCTGGGGGATCTCGGACCTTCAACCGCAGACTGAAGGCTGCAATGTTGGCTTTTGTACTTTTGAAGCTTTGGGACTTGAACTGACCCTTCTCCTCAGCTTGCAGATGGCCTGTTGTGGGACATCAGCTTGTGATCATGTGAGCCAATTCTCCTTCATAAACTCCTTTTCATAGATACATCTTTCCTATAGTCCTGTCCCTCTAGAGAACCCTGACTAATACAGTAAGTAACATCTGCCAGGTAGAGGAGGGAGAAAAACTCATTCAGGCGAAGAGATGACGCTGTGCCAAGACCCAAAGGCATGAAAGAGGCGTTCATGTCCCTGAAATGGGTAGCACCCTGTGGCTCAGACCTCAGGGGCTCAGTGGTTAGCACCCTCTTGGTTGTAGGTAACAGACATTCAGCCTGAACCTGCCTACCAGAAATGTATTGGCTCACTACTTGGGAAGTTCAGGCTTGGGTTGGCTTCAAGCTTAGCTGGATCCAGGAGTTTCGGTGATGTTATATCCCTCTCCTTTCTCTCCATGCTTTAGCTCTGCCTCCCTCTGTGTGTGGGCCTTGCTTTTTCCTGTGCGTGATAGGAGGTGGGATACTCCAGAGTCACATCCTCCCAGGACAGCAGTGCCTATTAAACAGCCTTCCTCTCTTGTTTGGCAGAGACACTAGGGGGCTCTGCCGGCCTGACTCCAGCTGGGGCTCCTGTGATGGGGTGGGATAAGAAGGGCAGGTTGGTGCCCTGAGAGTGGAAAGAGGTGCTGGGCAGATAAGCAAGGCTTGTCCACTGGGTGTGCTTCTAGCACCATAGAGGAAGGCAGGGACCAGGCTCCCAAGGGTCTTGTGGGACCAGTTAGGAGTTTGAATTTCCTTCTGGAGGCAACTGGAAACAAACGAGAATTCTAAGGGAAAAAGTGATCCAGCTGGAAGATGGAAGCCAGCCCAGTGCCCAGCCAGACAAGGAACTGCAATGGGTAGGGAGGGGACAGGAGGCAGGAGAGGGGACAGGAGGCAGTGGAGGAGGAGTTGAGAGTGGGGAGCCAAGAAGCGGGAGCCGCAGAATTTGGCCTCTCTTCCCATGACTATGAAGTGTCTGGAGATTGGCTTGGGCTAACATGGGAGTTCACCTGGACCCACCACCTCTTGCTACATGTAGATGCTAATTGAGAGTGGGAAGGCAGGCAATTGAAACTCTTATTTTTTTATCATATAAGAAAAGAAATGCTAGTTGCAGTCGCTCATGCCTGTAATCCCAGCACTTTGAGAGACTGAGATCGGTGATCGCTTGAGCCCAGGGTATAAGACCAACCTGGGCAATATAATAAGATCCCATCTCTACAAAAAATACAAAAGTTAGCCAGGCGTGTTGGTGTGTGCCTGTAGTTCCAGCTACTCAGGATGTTGAGGCAAAAGAATCATTTGAGCCCAGGAAGTCGAGGCTGCAGTGATCCGTGATCACACCACTGCCTCTAGCCTGAGTGACAGAACAAGACCTTGTCAAAAAAAGAATAAGAAGGAGAAGGGGAAGGAGAAGAGGAAGAAGAGGAGGAGGAGGAGGAGGATGGAGGGGAGCGAGAAGGAGAGGGAAAGGGAGAGGGAGGGGAAGGGAGGGG
>NW_016806331.1:858628-923224 GCF_001698545.2 Rhinopithecus bieti | reverse complement strand
GGGAGGGGAGGGGAAGGGGAAGGAGAGGAAGGAGAAGGAGAAGAAAAAAAGAGCAAAACCTAACCACAGCACCAGGCTATGGGGAAGGTCAGAAAAAGAATTGGGCCAGGGAGTCTGGATTCTGTTTTCTGTCATTGGTTAGAAGATGACCTTGGTTATCCCCTTCTCCACTGTGGCCTCAGTTTCCCCTCTGCGGATACCAGTTGGGGTGAATGATCCCTAGGGTTCCCTCAGCATGACAGTGTCCTGGTTCTATTTTCAGAAATGGAAATCCCTGTTTGGGACTGAAGCTACGTATCACACTCTGTGGCTCAACGGTGCTGTCGAAAGAGAGGCCCTGGGGATGTGAGGAGTGTGATTTTCTTTACTCTGCCTAAATAACATGCAGGGGCCTGGGGTGGCCACACATGCCCCGGCCCCTCATAAAGCCCTTGCCCTGTGGTGGCGTGGTCATAAACTTTCCTGGAAAGGCCATGTGAATTTATCGCCCCCAATGCTTTAGAATTAGAAATTATGGCCTTCCTTCCCCATGACACTTTTGAGCCTTAGCAGATCTTAAATTAAAACTATGTTTATGTTTCAAAATGTTCTTCAGAAAACTTTAAACTCATGAGTTGAAAATTTAACTTTAAAAAGTTCTGAACACTTATCTAAATAAACACTCAGGTTTGACCTAACATGTATGAAGCAATAAACTTGGAATTAAACTCGTGTGTTAAAACTGATTATATCTGGAATATAAAAACACATCAAAGCAGGCTTCTGGGGGGAATGCTTCTGGGTGTATGGTAAATTTCTCTTTTCTGGGGCAGTTGGAGTGGGCTACAGGCCTCTCCCAAGTGACCAGGAAAGAGCCATGGAGTGTCCTTGTTCAGAAAAGAGAGAGAGAGAAAGAGAGAGAGAGAGAGAGTGTGTGTGTGTAGGTAGGGATATGGAGTGATATGTTACTTCTCTAGGCTGTACAGTTTCTAAAATGTTTTTAATGATTTCCCTTGACTCCATTTCCCTTCTTTATTTCTTCGTCTCCTGCCAGGGAAGATGGATAGATGGTGGCCAGGAGTGCCACCACTTCCCCTCCCTCTGTGCCAAGGCACCAAAGTCTGCCCACTCCGGGCTTTCCCTCCAGGCTTCTTCCTCCAGTTTCTCTTTCCTCTTCTACTCCTGATGGATTTTTCCTTCCTTCTTCAAAAAGGCCCTCATGCCTGCTGGCTGAAGAGATGCTGAACTCCAAGAGTAAAGCGAAACGACTTTATTGCATTATTTGACAGATACTTACTTTTCCCCCTGAGGAGAAATTCATGAGCCAGTATCAAAGGATGAGAGTGTGGCCTTTGTTTCCCTGGGCCACACAGGATGGGTGTAAAACGTGTCCATCTTTCAGGGTGCACGATGGGGGTGTCACCTGTGGTCTTAATCCATTTGAAATCCTTAGATTTCCACTGACTCCCGGCTGAGCAGCTCAGCAGAAGCGCTCACGGGTTGGCTGGCAGATGCACACACAGAAGTAAAGAGGTTTGAAATGTAATAGGAGGAAAATATTGACACTAATTTTTCATTCTCTAAAAATTATTTGTGTAAGGAATCTGGAATATTGTATTTTCTTCCAGGATGATTTTGGTATATAATCAATAACAATGCAAGTTGTGGAAATCTTCAAGTAATAAGATATTTTCTTTATGCTCACATTAAGGAAAACAGTCAATTCATTAAAGAGGAAGGAGGAGGAGAAAGAGAGAGAGAAGGTGAAGGAGAAGGCGCTGTCGACACCTAGTAAAAAACAAAACAAACAGCCTTGTGAGTCCTTGTTGCTGACATTGAGAAACCGACTCAGTTTCCCACACGTGCACATCCTCCTGCAATTTTTGTGTGTCTTGAGACACTGTGAGCCCCTCCACCTGCAAGCTGGTTTTCATGCTCCACATATAAAGCAGAAAAGCAGATCCGTCTAAAGCATGCAAGCTTTTACAAAAAAATAACCATTTTTAAAAAGGTATAGTTTGCATACAGTACAATCCATCCATTTCAAGTTTAAAATTCATATGCGGAACTATCTCCATAAGAACATTCTCATCACTCTGACGAGTCCTCTTGAACCCCTCTGCACTCAGTTGCCTCCCCTTCCCCAGCCACTGGCGACCACTGATCTCATTTCTGTTTCTGTTTTGCTTTGTAAAGACTGTCATAAAACTGAAATCAAGACAGAAAACAGCCTTTCGCGTCCACCTTCTCACCCTTAGACTCGTGCCCTGGAGTGTCATCCATGCCGTTGCACATATTTGAGCCTGCTGCTTTCTGTGACTGAGAGTTCTGTGGTCTGTATATACTGCAATCGCTCATCCATTCATTGGCTGATGATCATTTAGGTTGTTTCCAGTTTAGGGTGGTTTTTCTTCAAGCTGCCTCTGTACACATGTGTTTCAACTCTCTCAGGTCTCACAGACGATTTCATCTCTCATCTTTCTAGGGGCTTGGTTGCTGGGTCCTGTGAGGATGTGCACTTACCTTTAGAAGAAACTGCCAAACTATTTTCCAGAATGGCCAGACCATTTTGCATTCCCACCAGCAACGTATACAAGTTCAGCTGCCGACGGCTATAGAACATAAAAAACAAAAACTGAAAAGTGACACATTTTGGCAAGGATGTGGAGAAATTGGAATCTTCCTCCACTGTTGGTGGGAATGTAAAATGGCACAGCTACTGGGAATAACCATTTGGCAGTTCCTCAATAAGTGAAATACAGAATGACTATATGATCCAGCAGTCCTAATAATACTTTCGGGTATGTAACCAAAACCATTAAAACAGGTGTGCAAAAAAAATGTGTACATGAATATTTGTAGCAGCATCATTCACCATTGCTGAGATGTAAAAACCACCTGCACACCCACGCACAGATGAAAAGGTAACAAGATGTAGTCCAGCCATACAATGGAATATTATTCAGCCATGCCATGTAAAGGCATGAAGTCCTGACACATGCTGCAACATGGACAGACCTTGAAAACAAGACGTTATATGAAAAAAGCCAAAAACAAAGGGCGACATATTATACAGTTCCATTTCTATGAAATGTCCACATTTGGCAAATCCAGGAGACAGAAAGCAGACGAGTCATTGCCAGGGGTTGGGAGGAGGGCATGTGTTAATCATGTTTTTTATTTTCTGTAGTTTACAGTGCTTTGACATCTTGGGTCCTTGCAGACCCAGGGAGGAACTGCCCCTCCCAGGGTTCGCTAATTCCTGGAGATAGCAAACAACTTGTCTGAGAGCATGTCTTGATTTGCAAACCAACTAGTATCCCCATCCACCTGATTTTATCCGGCTCCTGCAGACCATAACACTACTCACCCTTTCCTAAATCACCCCAGAGCCAGATACTGACAACTAGGGACCACTATAGTCCAGAGCCTGCTGAAATTGTTTCAGCTATTCAATCCTAAACATGCTCAACTTGCTCACCCTGCCCTGCCTCTCCAGTGAAAACCACGATCAAGGATCTCTCGCACGCATCCCCCTCACCTCTTCTGCCTCCTGATCAATCCTGGTGCTTCGCCATAAGGCCCTGCCAGGTGTACTGCACCTCCTGTTTCCAGGGATCTGTGAGTGTAAAACTCCTCCCTTCATAACAGTCATTTCCATATCTGCATGTCTTATTTCCCCTGATTAAAACAAATCATAGGTATATGTTAAAACAGAGGGGAATAGGGAGTGAGTGTTAGTGGGTACAGGGTTTTCATCTGTGCTGATGAAAAGACTCTGGAACTATTCATATATAGTGGTAGTGGTTGTGCAACATTGTAAATGCAATAAATGTGTCTTTTTACCATGATAAAGACAGAAAGCAAATTCAGTTTCTCTGCATCTTCGTTAGTACTTGCTAGCATCAGTCTTATTAATTCTAGCCATCCTAGTGGGTGCACAGTTATCTCCTGTTGGTTTTAATTTGCATTTCTCTAATGACTAATGATGTTGACTTTTTTTCCTACCAAATGTCATTTTTATTCTGAAATAATTTTAGATTCACATAATGGTTGCAAAAATAGTTCAGAGAGTTCTCATATGCCCTTCATTCAGTCTCCCATAATCTCACAAAGCCATAGTACAGTGGTGGAAACCAGGAAGCTAACATGGATTTAATACTGTGAACTAATCTATAGACTTAATCAAATTTTCCTGTTTTTACACTTTTTTTTTCTGGTCCAGGATTTAATCCTGGATGTCACATTGAATTTAACTGTCAAATTTCCTCTAATCTGTGACAGATCCTCAGTCTTTCTTTGTCTTTCATGACTTTGACACTTTTGACAAGTCCTGGCCAGTGATTTTAAAGAATGACCCTCAAATTGAGTTCATCTGATGTTCTTTCATGAACATATTGAGGTTATGCATTTTGGGTAAGAATACCACAGAAACAATATAATGTATGTGGAATGTATTATTACTGCTGATGCAACTTTGATAACTTGGTTAGGTGAATGCTAGTTTTCTCTATTATAAAGTTACCCCTTTTCCTTTAGTGTGGAAATTACTAATTCCAAATTAGTAAGAATCTTGTGGGAAGATACTTTGAGACCAGGAGACTATCCTGCTTTTCATCCTATTTTTACCCAATAATTTTAACATCTATTTGTGATTCTTGCCTGCAACAGCTTTTATTGTGGTGCTTGCCAAATAGTGATTTTCTATTTGCATTATTTCTTCTCCATTTACTAATTAGAATTCTACCGTAAAGAAGAGCAGTTCCCTTTTCCCATTTATTTATTTGTTATTTATATCACCATCGACTAATAGATATTTATTTTATACTGTGGGGTAAAATCCAATACTATCATTTATGCTGTTGCTCTGATTCCCTCAGCTTTGGCCATTGGGGTCACTTTCATGTTTGTACCTGTGTCTTTCCCATATGTCCTACCATTTTTGAGCATGTCTTTTTCTTTGGCATTACAAGAGTCTCAAGATTTGTTGACCATCTTTTAATACACTTAGTTGCCATTTGTCTGTCATCTGTGGTAAAATGTCTGTTCAAATATTTTGCCCATTTTTAATTTGGTCATTATCTTCTTATTAAATGGGTAAGAATTTTATATAAATTCTAAATGTAATTCTAAATGTATATAAATTCTGAATAAGAATTTTATGTAATTCTAAATTTCTCTATTTAGTGTATATTTTGCAAGTATTTTCTCTCTTAGTTTTCATCTTATTTCATTTTCTTAACAGTCTTTCAAACAGTCGAAGTTTTCAATGTTGATAGAGTCCAATTTATCACTTCTTCTTTCACAGTTTGTATTTTGTATCATATCTAAGAAATCTTTGCTTAACTCAGATATCAAAAATACCTTTTCTGTATTTTCTTTTAGAAAATTCGTTGCTTTAGCTCTTTTATTTATGTGATTTATTTCTGGCTAATTTTTGTATACAGTGTAAGATTAATAGTTGAGGTTGATTTCTATTACATATTGATGTTTAATTATTCTAGCACCACTTACTGAAAATAATATTCTTTCCCAATTGAATTTTCCTGCAAATTTTTCAAAAATCCATTGACTATATACATGTAAGACTATTTCTGAGCTATCTAGTATTTTCCATTACTATATATCTGTTCTTACATTAACAAAACACTGTCTAGATTTCTGTAGTTTTATAGCAAGTCTTAAAGTAGTGGGAATCCTCCAACTTTGTACTTCTTTTTAAAAATTATTATGTCTATTCTAAGTTGTTTGCATTCCATATAAATACTAGAATCTGAATTTCTACCAAAAATACCTGCTGGCATTTTGGTTGTTATTGCCTTAAATCTACAAATCAGCTTGGGGAGAACTGAGCTCTCAATAATATTGAGTTTTCAAAACTGTAACAGATCCTGAATATATATTATTAGATTTATACCTAGGCAATTATTTTTATTTGTTTGTTTGTTTTTTGGTTTGGTGCAGTGCTAAACAGCACTTTCAATGTTTCCATTTTCAGCTGTTCATTGACAGTATGCAGACATTAAACTGGTTTTTGTATACTGACTTTGTATCCTGTGACCATGTTAAATTCATTTATTGTTCTACGAGCATCTGTGTAAATTCTTGGGATTTTCTACATAGATAATCATGTTGCCTATGGATAAAGAGTTTTTATTCTTTCTTATCTATGTGCCTTTCGTTACTTTATCTTGACTTATTTCAGTGGATGGGACTCCAGTACAATGTTGAAAAATATAGTGAGAACAGAAATCCTCACCTTTTCCCCAATCACAGCAGGAAAGTATTCAGTCTTTTGCCATGAAGTATGATGTTAGATGAAGGTTTTTCATAGATGCTCCCTATCGGGTTGAGGAAGTTCGCCCCTATTTTTAGTTTTCTGAGAGTTTTTTTTTTCAATTATGAATTGGTTTTGCATTTTGCCAAATATTCTTTCTGCATCAATTAAGTTGATCATATCAATTTTTCACTTTTAGCCTGTTGATACGGCAAGTTATGTTCACTAATTTTCAAATGTTGAACCAAACTTGACTCCATAGATTAGACCCTACTTGAACATGACGTATTATCACTTTCATACATTACTCAATTTCATTTGCTAATATTTTGTTAAGGGTTTTTGTGTCTAATTTAGTTTTTTGGTCAGTTTTGTTTTGTTTTGTTTTGTTTTGTTTTTCTTGTAATGCCTTTTCTTGATTTGGGTATCAGGGTAATCCTGGCCTCATAAAATGATTTGGGAAGTATTTCTTCCACCTCTATTTTTTTTGGAAAATAATTGTATGGGATTGGTATTATTTCTTCTTTAAATGTTTGGCAATATCTATCTGTGAAGTCATCTGGACCTGTGCTTTTCCTTGTGGAATCCAAATACATTCAAATCACTATAAATTCAGTTTCTCTAATAGATGTAGATTTATTCAAGTGGTTTATTTCTTCATGAGTGAATTTTAGTAGTTTGTGTTTTTAAAGGAATTGTTCTGTTTCATTTAAGTTATCCAATTTATTGTTATAAGGTTGTTCATAACATTTTCTTATTATCCCTTTAATTTTTGTAGTATCTGCTTTATTTCTAACATTGGTACTTTGTATTTTCTCGCTTTCTTCTTATTCACTCTGGATAGGGGTTTGTTGATATTTTACTGTTTTATGTTTCTCCTTTTTTACTTCTGTTCTTTATCATTTTCTTCCTTCTGTCTGCTATGGGTTTAATTTTCTCCTCCTTTTGTGGTTTATTAGGGTGGAAGCTTAGCGGTTTCAGACCTTTTCCATTTTGTAATATAAGCAGTTAATGATATGAATTTCCATCTAAGCACTGCTTTACCTGCATCCTACAAATTTTGATATGTTTTATTTTTATTTTGTAATTCAAATCATTTTATAATTTATTTTGTATTTCTTCTTCCACCTAAGAATTATTTGCTGCTTACCAACCAACTGTTAGTGGCACTTCCAGATATCATTCTGTTGTTCATTCCTGAACTGATTAATTTGTGGTCAGAAAATACACTTTGTATGATTTCAGTCATTTTACTGTTGCTGTGATTTGTTTCATGGCTCGGAACATGTTCTATCTTAGTGAATACTCTGTGTACACCTGAAAAGAATGTGTATTCTGAAGACGGTGGAGTGTTCTGAGAAATGTCAGTTAAGTTGGTTGGTACTGGTTTTCTAATCTTCTACTGCCCTCCCGATTATTTTGCATGCTTTTTCTATCAATACTGAGGGAAGAGTGTGGGACTCCCCAGCTGTCATTATGGAAGTGTCCATTTATCATTTTAGTTCTCTCAGCTTTCGCTTTATGCATTGGGAAGCTCAGGTATAGGGACAAACACAATTAGGATTGCAATGTCTTCTTGATGAATTGACCTAGTGGTTTCTTTGTCTTTGTAATACTTCTTATGCTGAATTTTAGTGTTTCTGAAATTATTATGGCCACTTCAGCTTTCTTTTAATTGATCTCTACATCGTATTTCTTTTTCTATCCTTTTCTTTTCACCTTTTAAGTCTTTACACTTGAAGTTTGTTTTTGTTTTTTTTACTCATACAGTGGGTCTTTTTTCCTTTCCAGTTTTACAATCTCTGCCTTTTAATCAGAGCATCTGCATGTAATTGCTTATAGGGTTGAATTTAAATCTACAACTTGTTTACCTTTTTTTTTCTTTTTTTGAGACAGAATTTCGCTCTTGTTGCCCAGGCTGGAGTGCAATGGCGTGATCTCGGCTCACCTGCAACCTCTGCCTCCCCAGGTTCAAGCAATTCTCCTGCTTCAGCCTCCTGAGTAGCTGGGACTACAGGCATGTGCCACCATGCCTCGCTAATTTTGCATTTTTAGTAGAGACGGGGTTTCTCCATGTTGGTCAGACTGGTCTTGAACTCTCCACCTCAGGTGACCCACCCGCCTCAGCCTCCCAAGGTGTTGGGATTACAAGCATGAGCCACCGTGCCCAGCCCACTTGTTTATCATTTATTCATTCCGCACTCTGCTCCTGTTTTCCAATTTTCTTGTCTTCTTTTGGATTAATTAAATATTGCTGTGTATTCAATTTTACCTTACAATTGGCTTATTTCTGCAATGTTTTCTCTCTCCTTCTCCCTCTGTTGTTGCCTTAGAGTTTACAACACGCATCTTTAAGTTATCACAATCTATCTTCAAACGCTGTTATACCTTTTCACATGCAGTGTGTGAGCCTCACAATAGTTATACCTTTTCACATGCAGTGTGTGAGCCTCACAATAGTGTTCTATTTCCTGCTCATTCTTGGTGCTTTTGTTGTCATGCATTTTGATTCTTCATATGTTATGAATTTTACCATTGTTACACTTTTAGTTTAGACAATCATCTCTGAAAAAGATTAAAATGTAAATAAATAATATCTTTTATGATTACTCATTTTTATGAGTTCCAGCATTCATCATTTATTTGTACAGACCCAGACAGGTATTTCGTATCATTGATATTATACATTTTCTGCCTGAAGAACTCTCCTTAATATTTTTTGTTGTGCAGGTGTGCAGGAAACACACACCTTATTTGTTAATCTTAAAAAGTCTGTTTTGCTTTCACTTCTGAATGATATTTTCATGTTATATAGAATCCGGGGTAGGAGAGAACGTTTTCTTTCAGTACTTTAGAGATGTCACTCCATTGTCTGTTGGCTTCCAACATTTCTAATAAGAAATCTACCTTAGCTCTTATCTTTGATCTTCTGCATGTGATGTGTATGTTTCTTCAGTTTTTTTAAAAGAGATCTTATATTTATCTTTTGTTTCTATTTGTCCTAAAATATATCTTGATGTGATATATCTGAACTTCTTTGATCTTCAGGGGTTTATTGGGCGATTTTTCCTTAATTTTAGTAAATTATTAACTACTGTCACACAAATCTTATTCCTGCCCCACTATCTTGCTCTCTCTCGCTCTTCTCTTTTTGGGACTACAATGGCGCATATGTAGACTATTTGATATTGCCTCACAACTCTTGAGTGCTGTTTTGTTATTTTTTTCCTACTCTTTTTTCTTCTTTATGTTTCAGCTTGGATGATTTCTACTGGTTAACTTCAATAACATTTTTTCCTCTAATGTTCTACATTTCTGATAAGCTTGTCAAAGGAATTCTTCACTGCTGTGGTATATATTTTTAATATTTTTTAATGTGTATCATTTTCATTTGACTCCCCCCCCCCCCCCACTTTTTTTTGACAGAATCTCACTCTGTCACCAGGATAGAGTGCAGTGGCATGATCTCGGCTCAGTGTAACCTCTGCCTCCCGGGTTCAAGTGATTCTCCTGCCTCAGCCTCCCAAGTAGCTGGGACTACAGGAGCATGCCACCACTCCAGCTAATTTTTGTATTTTTAGTTGAGACGGGGTTTCACCATGTTGACCAGGATGGTCTCCATCTCTTGACATTGTGATCTGCCCACCTCAGCCTCCCAAAGTGCTGGGATTATAGGTGTGACCCACCAGGCCCGGCTGTTTGATTCTTTTATAGTATTTACTTCTTTGCTGAAATTTCTCATGTGTTCATACGTGTTGTCTATCTTATCCTGGATCTTCTACTATATTAATTACAGTAATTTTAAATCCCTATCTGATATTTCCAACATGTTGATCACCTCAGGGTCTGATTTGGCTGATTGCTTGGTCTCTTAACAATGGGTCATCTTTTATACCTTTTTGTGTATTACATAATTTTTATTGAATGTGGTAAATTATACATAAAATAACAGTACAGACTAATCTAAATAGTACTTATGCCTAGAAATAAGCATGTGTCTTCTGATGATAGGTGTTTGGTACAGGAGTTGAGGCAATCTGTTTAGTAGTTGAGTTGGGTGTACAATTTCTGTTCTTAGAGTTAACTTTAGTGGGTACAGATTTCAAATTTCTTCTTTGGAGGGCCACTGTTTCCCTGTGCTTACTTAGGCCTGGAATGCTGTAGGGTTTCCCTCTATATTTCTGCTATACCTTCAGCGCTCAATGTGCCCTGTACATCTGCACCACAGAGAAGGGCTTTCTCTAGTTACAGCCTCTTCCAGCCACTGCCTGCTACGCTTGTTACTTGGTGCAAGCCTTAGGGTAGGGTCAGGAGAAGTTTCTCAATTCTCTTGCTCCTGCCTCAGTCATAGGTGTGCATCTGGGCCTCAAAGATGGGGTTTTGGCAGCATCTCTACCTGTCCCCCATGACAACCAAATTCTTGTTTGTTAGTGTCTGGGAGGGTGTTGGGTGAGAGTTTTCTAATCCTCCTTTAGTAATAAGTATCAGACTTCTGCTTTGCATCAGGGCAGGATGCTGTGCTTGAGTCAGGTTCCAGTCCCTCCTGTAAAGAAGATGGCTTTTGCTTCCTCCCCTTCCTGAAAGAGCATCTTTGCCTGATTTCTGGGAGCTGTCCCTTCCCAGCATGGCTTTTGCTACATATTGGACATGGGTCCATGATGTAGGCAGGCTTCCACGTCTACTGATACAGACTCTCTCAGGTCACCTTCCCTCTTTCTGATCCTTCACAAAAGTACTTGGTGAAAGTCCATAGAAAAAAGTCAGTGAGTGACTGCAGGCTCCCTTATGTCTAGAATTACCAGGGATTCTGATGCAGGGCAAGCAAGCACAAGATTGGGGCTTAACCTGGAAGAGTTCTTGGCTTCACCCAGGAAATAATTCAAGAGCAAGCTGGTGATGTTGGACAGCAACTTTTATTGAAGCCACAACATAGAGCAGCAGCAGAGGCCCTGCTCCTCGTGGAGTGGGGCTACCCCATAGCCAGTGTGTCCAGAGTAGCATCTCAGGGCCATTCTGCAGTCACATTTATACCCACTTTTAATTACATGCAAATTAAGGGGAAGATTATTCAGACATTTCTAGAAAAGCATGGTAACTTCCAGGTCCTTGCCATGGAAAGGTGTGGTATCCTCCAGGCATTGCCATGGCCATGGTAGACTGTCATGGTGATGGTGGGCATGTCTTATGGAGAGGTGCTTTCGGTGCCTCTTACCCCTTTCAACCAGCCTTCAGTCTCGTCTGATAGAGAGTCCTGCCTCCTATGTCAATTCTACACTATCACGCCAGCCCATTGCATTGGTTTGTTAAGGGGGCTATAAATTATCACACACTTAGTGGCTTAAAGCAACAGAACTTCATTCTCATACAGTTTTGGAGGGCAGAAGTCTAGAAACAAAGTGTCAGTAGTGCCCTATTACTACAGAGGCTCCAGTGTGGAATTCATTCTTTGCCTCTTCTAGGTTTGCCAGCTTCCTTGGCTTGTGGCCACATCCCTCCAATCCCTGCCTGTCTTCATGCTGCCTTTTCCTCTGTGACTTTCGTCTCCTCTGTATGTCTTATAAGTGCACTTGAAAGAAGATTTAGGACCCACTTGAATACTCCAGGATGATATTCTCATTTCAAGATCCTTAATTACATCTGCAAAGATGCTTTTACCAAATAAAATGACAACTTCTAGGGGTTAGGACATGGACATGACTTTTTTGGGGGCCACCATTCAACCCCATATATCCATACTCGGCATTTAATAAACCATTAGATTTCAACTATTTCTTTTTTGCTTGTTTTTATGTTAACTCTTCTTATACTTTGCCAAACGTAAAACAATCCACATGTCTTAACTCTCCTTTGTGGGCTTGTCACTCCTTGTGGTTCAGTTCACCTGTTTGCCTTGTACCCTTAGCTCTCAAGAAAACTTACGATCTTACAGATGATGTTGCGTCTTCTGGTGGTTAGAGGAGGAACAGTGTTCTCTGGCAGTGTTCTACAGCCCAAGCAGAAATAGAACTCCCTCACTTGGAAAGCCTGTGGCATGGCTGCCTCACCAGGTCAGTACTCTGGTCAATAGAAGCATTTGGGTTGTCTTGTAGATCACTCACGACATTTATATCACTGCCACTTGCAGCTGATGAGTCTTTTTCTCTCAATAATTTGTCTAGTCTTCTAAGTCTTGAAGGGAACTAATTTGTAAATTCTCAAAGTTGGGACTTCTGGGGTTTTCCAAGTGTGAACTCTTCCCCACTTAAGATCTAATACTATAAAGTGCATCCTATCAGTGCACCATCCATCCTCTAGTACCCATGCGGACAGAGCAGTGTCTGCCCCTGTCTGTGCAGTAGTTGAGAAGCAGGGATTTGGCATAAGTCCCGATTGGGGTCCTGGGTCCCTCCCTTCCATCTGCAGCACTCATATGGGGATAGCGCCTCATGGGTGGTATGAATCACACCCCCTTTTCACTCTCAGGTATCGTTTTTTAGAAAATAAACAGGTACCCTATGCCCACGGGCTCAGCTGCCCAGCATTGTTAGAGCTTCTTGATGCACAGTGCTTCACTCCTGAACTGTTTCTGTGTTCTCCTGCCCCAGACTCACCCCTGGAGCGATGATGGCTCGGCTCCCTGAGCAGTGACCCTCACTTTCCTTAGCATGACTCTGCTCTTGGAAGCAGCTCTGGGGAGCCTCCTGCTCAGCTCCTCCAGTCTCCAGGGCCCTTCCCTGGCACTGGGTGTGTGGCCAGGATGCTTCTGGACCTGGATGTGGGCAGGCTTAGTGGTGTGAACAATGGAACCCAAGGCCAGAGATGCAGAGTATTTAGATCTGGAGTCTGCATCGAATAGGACAGCCGGCCCACACCGTTGTAGATTTACCTGGAAGTTCCTACTTGTTTGGGGACACGTGTATGGGTGATGAAGGGCAGCTCTGCACAGACCCAGGAGCCAAGGGCATGTTCACATCCTCCCAAGTGAGGAGGGAGGAGGGACCAGGGCCCACTACCCTGGAGCTCATGCTTGTCCTTGACTCCTTTTTCTCTTCATCCTCATAGTCCTTGTCTTTTTGGGTCATGAAAACATTTCATGTTAAGTAAATTCTCCTTTGATGTTTTCTCCTTTTCCAATGGAGTTTGTGCTTCCCCTCCTTTTCTCTGTAGGAAAGAGACTCCCAGAGCCCTGAACTTCAGGCAGGACACACCAACACACTAAGGCATGCACACACACAACCTCTGATCCTCCTGCTGACACGTGGCGCATTAATCACACTCCACAGCTCTCATTGTCCAGAGCTTACATCACGAAGCCGCGTCCTGTGAAGAGGCCAGGTTTGAAGAGCACATGAGGCAGAGAATGTGCATTGTCAAGTTGATTTACACTTAGAAGAGTCAGCAAGAGATTGTTGGCATCATGAATCATGCCTTAAAGATCTCGAAGAAGGGCTCCTCTGGCATCTGAGGGTTTCAACTCTTTGGCTCCTTCAGTGAGGTCTTTCGTGTGGGAAAGTGATCATGAAAAATGCTACCTTTCTTTGGAAGGGGCTCTTTTGAAATTCTGAAATATTTGAATTTACCTTAAAAGGGAAAGATGGGCATTCGGGCTTTGATTTGTCTGCAGACCTCACCACCTTGACAGATGTGTACCGAGTTGTGATCTTGGTGAGTAACTCAGCATTTCCTGACCTCATTTGCTTTTTTTATAAATTGGAATGAAAAATAGCACACATCCAGTGAGCTGGCCCTAACGACTAAGACAAAGAGTGCACAAGAGTGAAGTCTGATGCAGGCGTTAGAGATGGTTCTCATGCTCGTTCTTGCAGACACTGCCTTGAGTTTTACAGGCTGTGCTTTTCATGTCCCCGTCCCTTCTCCCCAAGAGAGCCGAGGGAGAGCCCTGTGACTCACACAGAGCTTCACTTCCTGCACTTCTGTCTTCTGATTTAGGATGATGTTCCTATGGAGGCAGAATAATGGTCCCCAAGATGCCCACATTCTAATCCCTAGAGCCTGTGAATATGTGACCCTCCATAACAAAAAGGACTTTCCAGATGTGATTAACTTAAGGGTTTTGTTTTGTTTTGTTTTTACTCTTCTCATGAAAAAAAAAATCATTTGAACTTTTTATTTTAGATTCAGGGGATACCTATGCAGGTTTGTTATATGGGTATGTTGCCTGATGTGAGGTTTGGAGGTACTAAAGACCCCATCACCCAGGTACTGAGCATCGTACCCAACAGTTAGTTTTTCAACCCCTGTTCTCCTTCCTCTCTCCCTCCCCCTTCCAGTAGTCCCTAGTGTCTATTGTTGCCATCTTTATGTCCATGAGCCCCAACGTTTAGCTCCCACTTATAAGTGAGAATATGTGGTATTTGGTTTTCTGTTCCAATCTCACTGACACTGACCCTCCTGTCTTCCAATTATTCACTTAAGATGATGGCTGCCAGCTACATCCATATTGCTGTCAAGGACATGCTCTCATTCTTTTTTATGGCTGTATAGTATTCCATGGTGTATATGTACCACATTTTCTTTATCCCATCCACTGTGATAGGCATCTAGGTTGACTTCATGTCTTTGCTTTTGTGAATAGTGCTGCAAGGAACATACGTGTGCATGCACCTTTTTGGTAGGATAATTTATTTTCCTTCAGGAGTATACCCAGTAATAGGATTGTTGGGTCAAATGATGGTCATATTTCAAGTTCTTTGAGAAATCTCCAAACTGCTTTCCACAGTGGCTGAACTAATTCACATTCTCACCTACAGTGTGTATAAGCTTTCCCTTTTCTCTACAGCTTCACCTGCATCTGTTATTTTTTGACTTTTTAGTATTATCCATTCTGGCTGGTGTGAGATGGTATCTCATTGTGGTTTTGATTTGCATTTCTCTGATGATTAGTGATGCTGAGCATTTTTTCATATGTCTGTTGGTCGCTAGTATGTCCTCTTTTGAGAAGTCTCTGCTTGTGTCTTTTGATCACTTTTTAATGGGGTTGTTTTTGCTTGTCCAATTGTTTAAATTCCTACTAGATTCAGGATATTAAACCTTTATAAAATGCATAGTTTGAGAGTATTTTCTCCAGTCTTGTTGGCTGTTCTGTTTATTCTGTTGGTAGTTTCTTTTGCTATGCAGACGCCCCTTAGTTTGAACAGGTCCCACTTGTCAATTAGTGTTGCAATTGCTTTTAAGGACTTAGTCATAAATTCTTTCCCAAGGCCGATGTTCAGAGTGTTGTTTCCTAGGTTTTCTTCTAGGATTCATATAGTTTGGGGTCTTATAATTAAATCTTTAATCCTTGTGTTAATTTCTGTATATGGTGAAAGGTAGGAGTCCAGTTTCATTCATCTGCAAGGGGCTAGTCAGTTATCCCAGCACCATTTATTGAATAGGGAGTCCTTTCCTTATTGCTTATTTTTTTTAACTTTGTCAAAGATCAGATGGTTGTAGAAGTGTGGCTTTACTTATGGGTTCTCTGTTCTCTTCCATTGGTCCAAGTGTCTGTTTTTGTACCAATGCAATGCTGTTTTGGTTATTACAGCCTTATAATATAATTTGAAGTTGGGTAATGTGATGCCTCCAGCTTTGCTCCTTTTGCTTAGAATTGCTTTGGCTATTCAGGCTCTTTTTTGGTTCTGTATGGATTTTAGAATAATTTTTTTCTAATTCTGTGAAAAATGATGTTGGTAGTTTGATAGGACTAGCATTGAATCTGCAGATTTCTTTGGGTAATATGACCATTTTATTGATATTGATTCTTCCAATCCATGAGCATGGAAAGTTTTTCCATTTGTTTGTGTTATCTATGATTTCTTTCAGCAGTGTTTTTTAGTTCTCCTTGTAACCTGCTTGGTTAGATGTATTCCTAGGTATTTGTGAGTGTGTGGTATTGTAAATGGGATTGCCTTCTTGATCTGGCTGTCAGTTTGAACATTACTGGTGTATAGAAATGCTACTAATTTTCGAACATTGATTTTGTATCCTGGAACTTTATTGAAGTTGTTTGTCAGTTCCAGGAGGCTTTTGGTGGAGTCGTGAGGGTTTTCTAGGTATACGGTCATATCATTGGTGAAGAGATATAGCTTGACTTCATTTCCTGTTTGAATGACTTTTATTTCCTTCTCTTGCCTGATTGCTGTGGCTGGGACTTACAGCTTAAGAGTCTTGAGACAGGGAAATTGTCTTGGGTTATCCAGATGGACCCAATGTCATCACAAGGGTCCTTATCATTCAGAGGCAGGAGGGTCAGGGTCAGAGAGACTGGAAACAGGGCAGAAGCAGAGGTTGGGTGTCACGATGTGATCACATCCAGGAAGACAGACAACCTCCAGAAGCTGAAAGAGGCAAGGCAATGGGTTTGCCTCCAGAAAAGCACACTCCTGCAGACACCCCTCTTAGCTCCATAAGACTCATTTCAGACTTCCTCCTCCAGAACCAGAAGATCATAGATTTGTGTTGTTTTAAGCCGCTAAGCTCAAGGTGATTTGTGACAGCAGTGCTAGGAAACTGACACTGCTCCCTCTGAACCAGTCGCCCAGGGTGAGTCCAAAGTGATGGTGTCACAGGTTCAGGCTTCGCAGCCCCATTAGTGCTCTTGCTTTCCGGCTGAAGTCTGGTCTGTGGAGCCCCTGTGCCTCCAGGCAATTGGATTTGCTTAATTGCTTAATTTTCCTTCTAAGGCTCACCCTAGCCAGGGTCGCATGTGAGGCCTCTGACCAAATGTGACAACAGTTTTGATGAATGTGCTAGGAAGCCTCATTAAGATCAATAATTCTTTCACCATCAAAGCCCACCCCAAAAAGATGCAACAGGGCTGGCACATGGTGCCCTGGAGCTGTGTTGTGCCACAGCCGCACTGGGCCCGGGGCAGAGGACCCAGCTTCTTGTCCTTCACTGCTGTTGACATATTTATTACAGATCTGTTTCCAGTAGACCAGCCCCCAGGCACATTAGTGTAATAATGTAGGAAACCATTAGCAGGAGCTTTTAGGACCTGGGGTAAGGGAAGTGACATGCTTGCCACAAAGGAATCTAAGTGGCTTACTGTTCATTTAAAAAATCACTTTGAATGGCTCTAGCTTTGACATTTAGAGCTGCTATCCAATGTGTAAAATTAAGGAGCATGAAGGAACAAACCTTGCTAACTTCAAGAGAAGCTGGCAATTCAATTAGAATAATAATGGAAACCTACTGGGCATAAAAAACTGCCTCACTCAGGGCCTTGGTTCCAGAGAGACTGGTCTTGCCCAGATCTGAAGGGTCTCTGTGACTGACAGTGAATTTCACCCCGTGCAGGCCTCCAGGAAGAGGAAAGTGCATGTGGCCAACGTGTTCTTTATCACGGCATAGAGGCTACGTGGTACCTGTAAAGCTGCAAAGGTATCAGGCAGCCTGGCAGATGCGGGCTGGAGTGGGAATCTTGCAGGAACAGAACAGGATGCAGACGTTGACTTTGGTGCGATCCTAGGCTGTTTCCACCCTGGCGAGTTGAAACGTCCATGGTGATGAGACCTTTCCGAGAGGACAGTGCGGAGCCCGCCTTGATATTTTAGGCCTTTTCAGTCACTGGTCAAATCAGAGCTGTCTCCTTCCGGGAACACTGAACACAGTAAAATCTGATGTAACAGAAACTAACATGTATTGACTCAGTGTCCTCTGAGCCAGTCACCGTGCGAGCCCTGGAATGCTCCTTGGTCAGAACGTGGTACACAGTAAGTGCCCAATAAATGGGAACTACTGTTTTTATTTCAGGTCATTGGGATTACTGCTGATGATCAGATGTGAGGTAGTCTTGTCTCCGTGGCACGATTGTCTGCTCCATGAAGGCAGATGCCCTCACACGCACATGCACACATGTGCTACACATATGTATTTTCACACCCCAAGAAAAGAGGCCAACACGCTCACCACACGTGGATGCTCATTAAACTCTCTTCAACTTGAAATGGAGTCAAGTGTACATTCTTTTTTAAAAGTCTGCAGTGTGGAGCCGAGTGTTTACTTAGCGTTGAATGACAGAGGTCCTGCCAACGTCCACTTGCCATAGTGAACATGTGTGTGTTTCATGGGCTTTGTTACCAAGGAGCTCACCGATCCTTCCCACTGAACCTAAAGTGAAATCACAGCCCTGGGTCTAATGAGATCACTCTTTCCACTTTGGGCAAATAAATATGATTTTTTTAAAAAGTTCTCTTCAAAGTCTGCTTTGAAGAGCGAGTGAGAGACGTGGGTAGCAGATGAGGATGGAATCAGAGCTCCTGTCACTTCCTGCTTTCCTTTTTAAAGTTCTTGATGAGCCTCCTTTGTGGAAGTCTTGGTTACTAGTATGATGTCTTGGTTGGTAGGAATACTGGATTCCTGGAAGTAAGAGCGTTGGGACACCAAGATGGGCATGCTGCCATCCCTTCCCCAAACCACACTCACCAGCATGACATTGAAGAGTAGGTGAGCTGGTCTACAGTCCTCTGTTGAAGGGCCTGGAGAGGTCAGATTACTTTCCCAAGCTCACGTAGCCATTAAGAGTTGGAATCAGCTTACACTAAGGTATCCTCACTACCCAACTTCTTCCACAATTTTGAGTGAAATGTGTATGTGTGTGTATATATATATACATATATATGATATATATAACACATATCCGCAGAGTTTATGTCCTCTGCTGCTTTTATGGGTCACAGTTTCTCCTGGCAAGGCATGTTACCCAGAGTTCTTATACCTTGAACGTGGTGGACTTGCCGCAGTGTAAGGACAGGGTGCCCAGTGTCACAGCCTTCCCAAGCTCTGTGGGAGGCACCCTGCCCCAAGCAAATCTGACCAGAGGGACCAAGGTGGGCTCACTGTGAATCAAGGGCAGCTGGGACACGGGTACACTTTGATAATGTCTGTTCCATGAAATTCTAGTTAAAATGAACAGGACCGTGTCACAGCATTAATTGTAGTCAGTAAAATTAATCCCAAATTAGCCATTTTAATACCTACTTTCTATAACCCAATTCAGTTTACTGTTGAAGCCTAGATTGGCTACATATATAATGGAAGTAAGTCAATTAACTATGATATAAACCAGTAATTTTTTTCTAGATTCAGTTATGTTTGGAATACAAAAATTACAGAGACCCAGATTTTAAATGTAAACTTTTTTCTTAACCTGAAAGATGATCAAGGCAAGGGGTAGAGAAGAAAAAAAGGGCACCAAAGGCCAGCCTGAGGGTGAACCCTTGAGAATAGACTAGAAAAGAAATGGAAATAATTTCGGAACAAAAATATCCTAGCAAATAATGTTTATCTTCACAGTGAGAAGATAAGTTCATCTTTGAAACAAGAATAAGATGATGGAAAAACGAACAGACAATAAAAGTGAGCCCTCAGACAATTACTTTTTTATGAAACAACAACATGTGATTGCTAACATAAAAGTTTTCAACAGAATATTTGGGAGGTAAAAGACAAGGAAATCTCTGAGAAAACAGAACAATACGTCAAAGAAACAAACAAATAAGCAAAGGAAGGAGACAGGATTAACCCCGGAGGTCCTAGATTCGCTCATCCTGAATGGGAGGGTGATTCCACGCAGCCTCTGCTTGAGTTGGTATCCACACTCCAAGCCCTGGGAGCCGTTCTCCGACAAGTGACTGTTTCAATACTGCAATTTGCCAGTTAAGCCCCAAATGGGATCAAATCACCCTTCTCACTGTGCTTGGCTTATGTCACCAATGAGTTTTACCCGAAGTCTGAATCTTGTTATTTAAATTCCAAAATGTGGTCCACTCTCGGGTAGTACTTTTGCTCACCCCATTGCATGTTTATATTTCCGGCTTTATCCCAGCTTCCTGTCATCAGGTTCTCGGCCAGCCCTGGTGCCCACGGCATGTGGGAGCCCTCTCATTCACCCGGTGCCCAGGGCATGTGGGAGCTCTCTGGTTCGCCTTCTTGGCTGGGAAGCCTGTGTCTATCTGGAGATGATGATGGTCCAGAAGGGCTGAGCAGGGGCCAGAGAGATCCACCAGGAGCAAAGCACTCCTACTCCAGTGCTGTGTCAATGGCCCTTCGCATTGTCAGAGATGGAGAGTGTGGGCTCCAGAACAGCCCAGGCATGTGAGGGCTGCCCACGGCTGCCTCCGTACAGCCCAGGGAACACAGTGAGCACTCAGTCATCATTCACTGTACTGTCATTAGTCTTCTCCAACCACTAAATGCCCTAGCGGGAGAGGCTGAGAGATTCCCACAGGGTGGAGGACTTGCCACCGGAGCCCCATAGAGGAGGAAATAGTGCTGGCTTGGCCTGCAACTGACTGAAAACTCTTACCAAAGATGTGCTGTAATCTCCAAGACACTGGAGCTCCATGGGTCGGAGCAACGGAAGAAGTCGAGGCCACCCTCCACCGGCTTATTCACCCCACGAAGCTTCAGTGCTTGCTCTGATACCTCCCATCCTTACAGCAACCTTTAAGGGAGGGCTGATATCCTCTCCAGTTCACAGGTGAGGAAAAGGAGGCAGCAGAGTGGCTGCATAGGTCACCCAAGGACCACACAGAGAGGAAGAGGCAGAGCCAGGATTTGAACCAGGAAATCTACCCAGAAATGTACCAGCTGCTCAGTCTACAGAGTGGACAAGGCTTCCTGCTCTGGCTGTGGGTGGGTTGTGGAGAGTAAAGGCTCAGATCCCATCAGCTTCAGTCCCTCTTCCTGCTCAGGGGAACCCAGAAAATACAGAAGGCTCTGGAAGCACAGTTTAGAATGACTGAGCAAGTTAGAAAGAGAGGTGAGAGCCTGGGAGCCAGCCAGTGGGTTCCTGAACATCAGAGAGGTCCCAGGAAGGAAAGCAGGGCTGGGTGAAGCTGCTAAGGGCTTTGATGGTAGAGTTATGACAGAAGGGTTTAATTTGTCAAAAAAGAGCCAAAAAGTCACTGTAGGGAAGCTGAGAAGGAGGATGTATGCCCTGACCTCAGCGAGTGCTCTGTCCAGTTGGAGACGAAAGACAGAGCACCACTGACGAGGCCTCCAGGGCCCTAGATGTACAGACAAGGGATGCAGAGAGCTCCCTGTGTCCAAAGCACTCAGGGAAGACTTCGTGGAAGGTGGTCATGCCTGGCTCCCAGGTGGGCAGGGTGTGGGCAGGGGAAGGCACTGCGAAGTCCTTGGGAACAGGGGCAGGCTGTGGTTTCCCAGAGTGGGGCAGGCGCATGACGGAAGGAGTGGGGGAGTTGCCCCAGGAATAATGAGGAGAATGATCTCCCTCTATAGAAAGGGAGCTGGAGGGAGGAGACCAGGAGGAGGAAGGGGTCAGAATAAAGGGAGAGGAAGGCCTAGCCAAGGCTTTGGAAGTGGATGGCTTAAAGATTTCCAGGGAAAATTGCTTTTGGCAATGGTGGAGGGAGGATTTAGAGTAGGTGACGCTGGAAATAGGGGCATCGGCCTGGAAGGTGCCATGATAGCCTGGGAAGATAGAGAGCATCAGAGTCTGGATGGAAGCAGGAGGCTGGGGCGGGAAAGGAAAAGGTGAGTGGGGAAGGGGAAAGTGGCAGGAAGGCTGGCTCCAAACCTGGCCCCTGCCCAGCCACCAGCACAAACGGCCTGTGAGTTCTGGGTTTCTCACCTTTACAATGTGGATATGACAGTCACCATGTGCAGCGGCGTCTTAAGGGCTTTGTGGGAAGGCGGGAAGGTGACAGTAACAGCACAGCTGGCTCCTGGCAATGCAAGAAACGTCTGTTTCCTGTCCTCAGAGGGACCTGGTGACAAACTGGCTGTGAGGCTGAAAGAGGAAGGAGTCAGAGAGGGATGCATGATGTAAACCAGGCTTGCTGGAACCAAGGTGGGCCATGGACACCTAGGTGGGATCAGCCCCACCCATATCACTTATGGACAGGCTGCGAGTGGGCAAGGTGGCTTCCTGCTGCCCTTGGATGAGCGAGATCTGTGGGGCAGACACAGACTTGCGCTGCCCCGGCCCCCTGATCTCCAGACACCGCCAGACTCTCCCCACTTCCCCCACTTGCCCTTTCTAGAATGGAAAGAACCTGGAGAACTGGACAACCTTATCCAAAGCGCACCACTGCCACTCCAGAGAACCGTCTCCTTCTGGAGGTGTCTTATTCAGAGTTTCACACCCAAACAAATCAACAAAGGAGCTATGAGCCAGAATCCTCCATCTAGGGCTGTCCCTAGCCTCTGGAAAGGGGATTTCTCATGCAGGAGATGTATAAGACATGTCTGTCAGATCAGAGAAATTGCAATCCCTGTCATATCTGTGGGATTTTCTGTCTTCCCTCGGACAGGTGTGGCTACGTTCATGTCAGAAGGGAACACTGGGGTCTAAAAGGTCAAAGGGCAGAAACGAGAAGCAGAAGAAATACATTCTTTGGCGTGTTTGGCAGTACGGAATCACAAATTGCACTGTGTGAATTTAAAATGTTTTAAAAATTATATTGTCAAGACCATTTAAGAATTTAGAGTAATCCTCATATTTGCTTAATATTAACCCACTATGTGTCCATCTGTTTCCCTTTCTCTTTGACCCTGGATGTTCTAATGTAATTAGCATTTTCTGAGTTGAAAATTGAAGCTGAGGATGTCTAGAAGGAAGAAGGTATATTAAAAAATAAATATAGACCAGGATAACACTGATTCAATTTTGTCATGAAGGAGAAAAAGTGAACACCAGGTCCAACTCTGAACTTGAGGTTGGAGAGCTGAGACTTAATTGAGAGCAGAAATAGAAACACATTTGCTCGCTGGGCTTTGACCATCTGCCAGCAGCACATCCACGGTTTCCTCAGTGTCTGTGCGTCATGCTCATGATGTCTCCTGTTTTCCCTCCGCCCCGTATTCAGAAATAATTGAGAAGATTCAACAGATGTGGTTCTATCTCGGTTTCTCTTTGTTATTCAAATGAGAGAGGAAAGCAAAATTCTAAGGAGATGGTTTTAATTAGCAAATAAAATAACAGCATCTTATGCTTGCAGACCACTAGATCTGAAATTGATTTGCAAACAGGAATTTGTTAGTCCTTCCAACGTTTCCTAAGATAGGGTTGTGGAAAATGTTATTCTACTTTTAGACAGAGAATTGGGCTCTGCGAGAAGCAGTGGCCATAGAATGAAAGACCCTTCAAGAGGCGACTGCTTAAATTCCTTGTAAACATTACTTGAAATGAAAACCAGAACGAGGCTGCTTCTCCGTGAATCACTCGCACCCAGATGTGGCAAAGTTAACGGGAGAACTTCCTTGCTCTGACTTCCAGATGGCTTGAAAGAAAACAATATCTTTATCACTGGAGTGTTTCAAATCAATCATGGAAAGATCAAAACTTCCTGCTACATGGGGGTGGTGTCAGAACGAACTGGGCCATTGTTTCCGCACGTGGATCTTCAGGATTGTTCTGAGATGGGACTGGAACAAGCTGAACCATGAGCATGAAATTCCAGAGAAGAGAGGGCAGTCCTAGAGGAGCTTACTAAGAACTGACCTTTGGTTCCAGAGGTGGAACTGAAGCAGGCTCCTGCCCTTCTGAACAACTGGGCCCTCCACTGCATTGAATGATGGCCCCCACAAAAGACACGTCCACGTCTTAATGCCCAAATATGAATTATCATATTTGGAAAAAGGGTCTTTGCAGATGTAATTAAGTAAAAGCTCTCAAGATGAGACCATCCTGGATTATTCAGAGAGGCCCTAAATCCAATGTCAAGTGTCCTTACAAGGGACAGAAGAGGAGAGACCCAGAGAGAAGAGAAGGTCGTGTGAAAGTGAGGTGGAGATATACACCCAGCAAGCCCAGGAATGTCTGCAGCCACCAGAAGAAGGAAGAGGCAAGGATGGATTATCCCCCAGGCCCTTCAGAGGATGCATCACCCTGTCAACACCTGGCTTCTTGACTTCCAGCCTCCAGAACTGTGAGAGAATAAACTTCTTTTCTCTGAAGCCACCAAGTTTGTGGCACTTAGTCATGGCAGCTAGGAAACTTAATATAGGCCCTGACACAGAGAACACAGATGGACAAAACAAAGAAAGCCTTGTGTCACCTTCTAGTCTCTAAAGACCCACAGCGGAAGGAGAAGTGGGAAGACAGAAGGGGTGGGGTGGCAGCCTGTTGCCATCACGAGCGATGGCCAGGGCTTTCTAACAGGAGCAAGGTTGGGGGGACTTTTCTGACCAGCTGCCCTGGTAACCTGGATGGAAAGGACCAACACATCCACCATCAGTGGGGCTCAGTCCAGACATCTCCTCAGCTGTCCCAGAGAGCAGATGGCAGGTATGCTGGACTTAGGGTCCCAAAAGTTGGGGTCTGGTGTCCTAGCCAGAGCAACTGGGCCTTCTGGATTGGTCCCAGACACAAATGACCCACAGACCCTTTAACGACACACAGCTAAAGATCAGTCACACTCTTACATTTCAAACTTAGGTGACTGAGCCTGAATTCAAGCTCCTTGCATTAAAATCAAGATGCATTGGCCATTTTTATCTTTAAGACCTCAGGCTTTAACTAAAGTAGGGGAGTGTGGCAACTAAAAAAAGTTTGTCTCATAACACATGATTTATTTGGGAGGAGGCACCCAGGCCCCACAAGGAGGTTTTCCCAGGACTCCAGGAAGTACTTTTAGGATCTTTAAATTAGGAATAATCTTAGAAATAGGGAAGAAGGACTCACGTCTGATCTGATCACCAGGCAGGCGCCAAGCCCTGCCACAGGAAGACGGTCACAAATTGGTTAAGCTGTTTGAACACTGGGACCTCATCTGTTCAGAGTAGAACCTACTTCTTCTCAACTGACATTATTCCTGGAGGCTGGAGTCTTGCTCTGTCATCTAGGCTGGAGTGCAGCGGTGGGGTCTCAGTTTACTACAACCTGTGCCTCCCAGGTTTTAGTGATTTTAGTGATTAGTTGGCCAGGTTGGTCTTGAACTCCTGGCCTCAAGTGATTCACCTGCCCACCTCGGCCTCCTAAAGTGTTGGGACTACAGGCCTGAGCTACCATGCCTGGTCCTGATTTCATAGCTTTAAAAGTACACAGTGTTCACTAAAAGGTGTTTCTGAATTAGGTATAGTTTGTGATAGGGGCTAGAAGGGTATGGCAAGGAATACAGCAGTTCAAAAGGCACATGTAGTCTATTTAAAATAAGGATATGATCTGATCAATTAATGCTTTAAAAATACAACTGAAATACTCAAATTAAAAACTCAATGGAGAGTACAGAAGAAAGAATGGGTGAACTTGAGAGGAAAACAGAAACTAACCAATCTGGACAACAGAGAGAAAATAGACTGAAAAGAAACAGAGCCTCAGGGACTTGTGGGACAATAACAAAAAATCTAATTCTCTTGTCCTCAAAGTCTTAGAAGGAGAGAATAAAGAGGAAGATCCTGAAAAAGTATTCAAATAAATAATGGCTGAACATTTCCCAAGTTTGGCAAAAGACATCAACTTACAGATTTGAGATGCTGAGCAAATCCTAAACAGGATGAACTCAAAGAATCTCATGCCAAAACACAGCATAATCAAATTCCAGGAAACCAAACACAAAGTAAAATCTTGAAATTGGTGACAGCAAAACAATACCTTCCCCCGGCGGGAGAAGCAGTTTGAATGACAGCAGGTATCTCAACAGAAATTATGGGGGCCAGAAGGAAGTGGCACAACATTTTCCGAGTGCTGAAATAAAAGCTGTCAACCCCAAATTCCATATCTGGCAAAAATATCCTTTAGGAAAGAAAGAAAAAGAAAGATGTGCTCAAATAAAGGAAAATTAAGAGAATGTGTTGCCAGCAAGCCTACTCTAAAAGAAAGCCTCAGGGAAGTTTGTTAAACAGAAAGAAAATAAAAGACTCTTGGCACATCAGGAAGGAAGGACAGTGGAAAGAATAAAATATGCTGCATGCTGCTTTGCAGCCATGAGTCATCAATCAGGAGTAAAGTCAGTCTGAAACTGGCTTGCTGGAGAGACTGCCCTGGGAAAGAGAGATGTGGTCAGGAGAACTCCAGTGTGGCTCTCTTGAGTGCCTACTTCTAGGATTCAAGCTGTATGAGAGTGGGCAGGACCTGTCAAAGGCAAATTATCCTAGTTGGGTACCAGCTAATCAGATGAGCCCCATAAAGATGGACCAGGGGTTAGAGACATTCTCCTACTGATGCTGAAGAAGCAGCCACCTCACAGGGTTCACAACTGCCACAGTGAGGGGCGGCCTCTAGGAGTTGAGGGCTGCAGTTACAGAACTGCAAAGAACTAAATTCTGCCAAGAACTTGAATGAGCTTAGAAGAGGACTTCAATCTCCAGATGAGCATGCAGCTGGCCAAGAGGACCCAGATTCCTGACCCATGGTAACTGTGAGGTAACAAATACATGTTGCAGTCAGTCACAAATACACACACACACACACACACAGAGGTATTAAAAGTAAAGATATGATCCAAGTCAATTGATTATTACACTAAGTATAGGTCATCATTTTGCATCAATAAAACAACACCTTCAGTGATGTCAACCCAATGTAAACATTTTATCCATCAGTTCTTGCACAGGGAATCAAAATTTGCAATTTATATTATAAATAAAAATTTAATTTGCAATTTAATTTTTAAATGTCAAAAAAGTTGAGTTGAATGAACATGATTAGTGATATCCTCAAAGTACTCAGATATCCACCAGCATACAAACTGTGCTATACTCACAAAGAGAGCACTGTACAGCCACAAAAAAGAGAGCTCCACCCCTACCTTGGACAAATCCCACAAATAGCATGTTTAACAAATGAAGCAAGACACAAAAGTGTATATGCGACGCAATTCAATTTACCTAAAGTACAAACACAAATCTATAGCAACACTAATCTATGTTATTAGAAGTTAGAATTGTGATTGGTTTTAGAAGGAGTCCACCCGGGATGGACTTATCTGGTGCTGCTAATTCTGGTGCCCGGCTTCCTGGATGTGTTTAGTTGGTACACATTTATATGTAGACTCTTGTGTATGTACATCATGTGTGACTAAAACGTTTCAAATGACGCAGGAACAGCTTCCACTATGAAAATGAGCAGTTTGTATTTGCTGTGGGGCGTGGTCTTGTTGCTCTGCCTGAACTGGAGGGTCTCCCTGTAAGAAGTTGGCCATGACACTAATGACACCTTCCACACGGGTGCCACCCCATCTGCGTTTGTGACCCAGGCCATGACATGATGACAGAATAGGCCACCTCATCCCCTGCCTGCCATGAGCCATGGCCCATGGCAAGCTATTAGTGCTTACACCATACATAAACCATCTTTTCTCTATTTACAACCACCAACCACAGAATGCACATTCGTCCCTTGCTCTCCAGAGTAGTGACGGGAGCTTAGTACCTTTGGTGTCAGGTAGGACCCCCAGGATGTAGGGAAGAAGGGGACTGTGGAAGAAAGACTCAGCTAAGTTGTTCCAGGCAATCAAGAGGAAGTCAGGGTGAGGCCTCCCAGTCACTCTCCTTTGCCCTGAGCCGGGTCCCTGCACTGCCTCTGCCTGTCATGAGTAACTTGGGGAGCCACCCTGTCCACTCCAGTCAGCAGCTAGAGTTTGGAGGGTGGGAGGAAGAGAAGAGCCAGGGAATGACCAGCCCACCACCCCCAACAGTATCTCCGTGTGCAACCAACATCCCCCTCCCCTAAGTCTATTGGTGTCAGTGAACTCTGGAGCATTCATTTAGATGTAAAATCTCAGGGGAATGGCCCAAACTCTCTGGCTAATTGACAGCCTCGCTGACCTCTGCTCATTCACTTGACTTCTGAGTGGGGGTCAACTCTCTACCCTAGCCAAGAGATTCATGTGGGCACCTGCCCCAGTGGGCATCACCCCTCACCTTACACAGCAGGCACTTGCTCCTCCATCAGTAATCTCAGTGCAGGGGACTCAGAGTGATTTTGTGGAATTTTTATTGGTGCATGGCAGTGGGATGGAGGTGTTGTACATGCCACCAAAGTGATGACTCCAGGCCATCGTGTAGAAACCTGTAAAAACTGGCATCTCAGCAACATGGCAAAACCCCGTCTCCACTAAAAATACAAAAAAATTAGCCAGGCATGGTGGTGCGTGCCTGTAATCCCAGTTACTAGGACAGCTGAGGCAGAAGAATCGCTTGAAACCAGGAGGTGGAGGTTGCAGTGAGCAGAGATTAAGCCACTGCACTCCAGCGACAGAGCAAAACTCCATCTCCAAAAGAAAAAAGAAAAAGAAAGGAAGAAAGAAAAGAAAATTGGCGTTTCAGGGGTGGTCTTTCTGTCATGGTGGTGCTTTCCGTGTGCCCGGGCTTCAGAACGACTGCAGCCCTCGGCAGGTTAAGATGTCAGATGCGGTTGATCCCAGGAGCCACCCCGCCCCGACACTCTGCTGACCTCCCAGCGGCTCCCCTGAATGCTGCTTCAGGAGATGCCATGCTAGGGCACTTCAGCAATGCCCATGGGTCACAGATCTGTGTGTGTGTGTGTGTGTGTGTGTGTGTGTGTGTGTGTGTGTGTGTTGGGGAATGTCTGTTCAAAGAGTCAACGCTGAACTCGGAGGGACGCAGCATCTCACATCCACAGGGGCGGGGTTTAGACATGACCACGCCCACCAGAGCACCTGCGACTCCAGGACAGGTAGCAGGTGCCTCCAGATAGTTCTTCCTTCTCCCCTAGACAAATGGAGAACCTGAGGGGGACTGTGCTCCATGGAGAGGACTCCCTTTTACAAAAGGTTCACAACCACATTTTCAAATAGTGTCTTCTAGTTCCTTCAGCTTTTCTTAGATAAGATTTCTGTTTATAACAATCACCACCACAAAATGGTCATCAGCTGCTCAGAGTCACAGCTACTACAGAGAGTGCCTTAGACACCCACAGGCATTTTGGAAGGTAAATTGGACAAGAGCAAAAGACAGAAGACCTTTCTTGTAGACGTGGTTTATTTGACTTGGGGACGAAAATGCACCAGTACAAGGCCTGACTGTCTTTTTTAATCACCTAGAAACTGATTTGTCTCTGAAAACTGAAATTAAATCTTTACTTGTGTGCCGCCCTTCTTCATTCTTTCAGATTTCCGTTTCAAATAGCAAGAATACTATATGTTTTTCTCGTCTGTTTCAAATAGCAAGACTACTATACATTTGAAGCCCCTTTTATTTTATTTTTATAATTGCAACTAAGATAACACAGATCAGACTTTAAGATTTGTGGAAGAATCAACACATTTATTTCTCAAGTTATTGGCCCTGATCCAATGCCTGAAAGATGACTGGTTTGTCCTGCATGGGGCATGTTTTTGTCAATATTTAAAACCTTCACCGTAGCACTGATTGATAGAGAATGTTTGAATTGACTAATCATTTCACATTCCTCGAAGTATTTTTAATTGAAAAAGGCAGTACAACTAATGTGAGGGGACATTCAAAAACTTTTAGAGGAAGCTGATATCTGATTGTTATGAGAAGAAAAAAAAACTGTTCTAAAATTCTTAAAATAATAAAGTTAACTTTAAATTTCAAAACCTAGTAGGTAATCTGTTTCTCTCTGGTATTTTAATGTCAGGTTTGAAGAGGCGGCAGTTATTTCCGGGAGGGAGAATAAACTATTCTCTCTTCAATCAGCTCAAAATTACTTTCTTTTTAGTTACTGTACTTGTTTTATCAGCTGCTACTCCCCTGGTTTTACCATGTGGTTTTTTTTTTTTTATTTTAATTTTTGCCCTAATGTTAATCATGGCAGCTCCAAAGACAGGTGAGAAAACTTCATGAGAAAAAATACGATACATTTCCAGGTTCTCAGTTGTCCCCAGATGTGACCTGGCAGCCTGTCTGTTCTGTGTAGGGATATGCTTGATAAAGTCTTCAGAACACTCCCCAAGACACACGTATTTGCTGGAGACATGCATGCTAGTGAGATCCCCACCTCTCCGGTACAGCTCGGGAGGTGGGGTTTTCGTTATTAATTACAAATTGTCTCTGAGACAGCAGAACTTAGGGAAGGAGTTAGTGAATAAAAATGTGGTGAAGGAAAGAATGGAGGAGGGCTTTGACGCTGCAGCGAGGAGGGTTTGGGACTAATGAGAGCAAATGATGATGACCATAAGCTTTTACTAGGAAAACGCCCCCGCCTGATTTTTTCTTTCAGAAATGCCTCCCATAAATGGTGGAAATCCTATAAATATCCCCTCCACAAATCGGCTGGAGGAAGACACAGCGGGAAGAGGGGGGTTGTGTAGTTTGTGGTGGAGTGGAATGCCTCGGCCCCAATTCAGCACCATTCCCTGTGGGATCCTTCTGCTTTAAAGTGGTCCCCGGGTGGGGCTCCCAGAGTATCCACGTTCTGAGCCAAGCTGATTATCTCTGCTTTTTATCTACAGACGGAAATAGGAGCAATACACACAAAATTAGCTCCATAAATAAATGCTGAGGTCTAATTGCCTGGTCGGCTCTGGCCCAGGAGGCTGTGGGACGTTCTCTGGTCTCTTTCATCTCTGGTTGTGGCTGGTTGGCCTACGATGCAGGAAACTCATGTTTTCTGCCATCAGAAAAGTGCTCTGGTGGCCTCTGTCCATTTTCCCTGGGGGAGAAAAATTTACTTTGTACTAATTGGCCTCCTTCTTGGCAGCACTGGTGCAATCGTCACAGTACCCTGAGCTGAGACCGAGTCCTCCGTGGAAAGGAGAGAAGGTGACAGTCGGCATCAGCTCAAGGACACAGAGCTAAGGGATGAGGGCATGTACTTTCTGGAACCTTCTCAGCAAATGGCTGGTCCTGGGACAAAGCCTGTCATCCACATCCCTTGCTCAGATGTGGCATCTCTCTCCCCAGACACCGTTCCCGCACCCTGCAGCACAGGATCCCAGGGCAGCGTGTGTTGCCTTTCTTGAAAGCACTGTGCAAACTGTAGGTCAAAGGATGCTCTTTCCAGCAGTTATTTCAAATTTCGTAAACAGGCCTTCCTGACTGTGCTGTGCTCATAAAGCAGTCATCCATGTGGTAGAAAAGAGGAGGACACCAGAAGTCTTCTACATTCACCACGCAAAGGTAACTGCTGCAATATTGTGGCAGGGTCACGCTCATTTCAAAAGAGCCTTGCAGTTATTTTTTTGTATTCAGTAACAAAACCTGCTTTTTTTTTTTTTTTTTTTTTTACTTAACATTATCCCATGTTCATTTTCTCCTGTTATTAAAAACTCTCAAACAGTTTATACTGACAGTATAATATTTCATCACTTAGCTTTCCATTATTTATTTGAAGACATCTCTCGGATGCTGGACACCGTAGTTTTTCTTAGATTTCATGATTATAAATGAGGTGGTGAGGAACACCTTCAGGCATGAATCATTGTCTCCATTCTTTATTATTCCCTCAAAGTCGATGATTCATCACGGCATTACTGGGTCAAAGGTAATGGACATTGGATCATTTTTAACACATAAATTTCCAAATTGCTTTCCAAAAGCACTCTAGCACTTTGTAGCCTCACTCTTGCCAAGGATCTGGGAGGCTACCCGGCCCCTCCCCACCTGACTCCCAGCACTGGGCATTCACATTTTTAAAAACCTCTGCTTAGGAGAGCGCTGCTTTGATCTGCGTTTCTCTGACCATCAGTAATGTTAGGCACATTTCTCATTTACTCATCCCACATTTTACACTATTATTATTGTGGGGAAGTTTTTAATTAGTAATAATTGCACCTCGGATAAACCTCATGGGTTACGATACTACCACTGTGCAAAGCTGTGCACTATGATTATTTTAAATTTAACTCTTTAATCTTAATATTTGGGGTTGTGTATGGTAGATAATGTGTTTTTCTAAATAGCCAACCAATTATATGAGCAGCACTTACTGTCTAATCCTCCAAGTCATCCCGGTTTGTGATGCCTTTTTTGTCGAATATTCACTTTCTTCCTCTCTTTCCAGGTTATCTCTCCTGCTCTGTGAAGTCTGTCTGTCCTTGGATCAGACCAATGTGAGAATTATGGATATAATTGCCCTGCACGCCGACAACCAGCCTTACTGGTGAGGTGTGTACCATCATCTCACTATTTACCCTTCATCTCATATCTGTTGTTTTTGGTGTTTTTTAATCTCAGGTAGCTTTCAATTTTTTCTCCTTATCCTTGTATTTTGCAGTTTGTTATGCTTTGTCTTCACAGGAATTGGTTTCTATTTATCCTGTCTAGGACTTGAGGATATTTTAAAATCACACCATGTATATCTTTCAATTCTGGAAAAATTTCAGGCATTATCTTTATAAATATTGCCTATTCCAGAGTCTCACTGTTCTCCTTCTAGAACTTCTATGAGGTGCATATTTAAGCACCTCATCTTGTTCTCTCTGTCTCTTAATTTCTCATATGTGTTTCCATTTCTTTATCTCACTGTGCTGCAGGCTGACGAGTTTTCAGGTTTCTTCCCCCAGTTTTCTGCAGTCAAGCATCACTTAATGATGGGAATATGTTCTGAGAAATGCATTGCCAGATGATTTTGTCATTGTGTGAACATCAGAGCGTGTACCTACACAGACCTGGATGGTGCGGCCTCCTACACCCCTAGACTATGTGGTTTAGCCTCTTCCCCAGGCTACAAACCTGGACAGCATGTGACTGCACTGAATACTGTAGGCAAGTGTAACACGATGGGAAGCATTTGGTATCCAAACACAGAAAAGCCATAGCAAAAACAAGTGTTGGCCAGGCCCAGTGGCTCATGCCTGTAATCCCAACACTTTGGGAGACCAAGGAGGGTGGATCACGAGGTCAGGAGTTCGAGACCAGCCTGGCCAATATGGTGAAACCCCATCCCTACTAAAAATACAAAAATTAGCCAGGCGTGGTGGCACGCGCCTGTAGTCCCAGCTACTTGGGAGGCTGAGGATGCAGGAGAATCGCTTGAAGCTGGGAGGCAGAGGTTGCAGTGAGTCGAGATCGTGCCACTGCACTCCGGCTGGGCGATAGAGCAAGACTTCATCTAAAACAAAACAAAGCAAAACACAGTGTAAAATATAAAAAAGGATACATCCGTTATCTAAGGCACATACCGTGAGTGGAGCTGGCAGGACTGGGAGTTGCTCTGGGTGAGTCTGTGAGTGAGGGGTGGTGAATGTGAAGGTCTAAGATATTATCGTATACTGCTGGAGTCTTTACAGACACTGCACACTTAGGCTCATCTACATTTATAAAAATATTTTTTCTTCAATAATAAATTAACCTGAACTTGCTGTAACTTTTTAACTTTATAAACTCTTATTTTTTAACCTTTTGACTCTTCTATAATAACACTTAGCTTAAAACAGAAACACATTGTACATCTCTACAAAAGTAATTTCCTTCTTTATATTCTTATTCTATAAGCTTCTTTCTGCTTAAAAACATTTTACTTTAATTTTCACTTTTTAAACTTTTGTGATGAAAATCAAGCTACCACACAAGCTAGGCTTACACAGGGTTGGGGTCATGCATATCACTGTCTTCCACCTCCATCTCCTGTCCCACTGGAAGGTCTTCAGGGCAATAACACGCATGGAGCTGTCGCCTCCTATGATGACAATGTCTTCCTCTGGATACGTACTGCAGGACCCACTGAGGCTGTTTTACAGGTAACTGTTTTTCTATTCTTTAACAAATGGAAGGAATGTAATCTAAAATAATGACCCAAAGTATGGCACAGCAACTACATAAACCAGTAACTTCGTCATTTATTATCATTATCAGGTATTACGGGGTGCACATAATTCTATGTGCTAGACTTTTAGATGACTGGCGCGCAGTAGGTTTGTTTATACCACAAACACGTGAGGAATGTGCGGTGCCATCGACATCACCAGGTGATAGGAGTTTTCAGCTCCATTATCCTCTTCCAGGACCGCAGTCGTACATGCGATCTTCACCCCGTGCATGACTGTGCCTCCCTCTTCAGCGACGTCACGTCGACTCTCAGAGGTTTCTTGTTTGCTCTTATAAAACCTTCTTAATTATTTTTCACGTTTGCTGATTCTTATTTCCTAATTGCCTATTCTTGCTTTAAGGATTTTTGTAGTTCGAATGTATGTTTCCCCCCAAAATTCATGTATTGGAGTTTGACTCTCAAGGGGTTGCTGTGAAGAGTTGGGGCCCTTGGGAGGTGATTAGGCCAAGAGGACCCCAGTCTCATGAACGGAATTAATGTCCTTATAAAAGAGACTTCAGAGAACTGCCTCCCGCTTCCACTCTGCTGGCATGTGAGGACACAGCCTTCGGTCCCCTCGCCAAGTGAGAGAGAACACGGTGTTTGTCCTGTCCACATGGCACAGCAGCAAAAAGGCACCATCTTGGAAGCAGAGAGCAGCCCTCACCAGACACCAAGCTTGCTGGCACCTTGGTCTTGGACTTCCCGGCCTCCAGAACTGGGAGAGATAAATTCCCATTGTTTATAAATTACCCAGTAAGTGGAATGTTGTTACAGCAGCAGGAATGAACTCTTTCTCCTCCTTTAGCTCTTTGAATATTTAAAGTATTTTTACTTAAGAGTTTCATTGAGATTATTCCATTAACTTTAGCTTCTGGGGCACAAATGTTCCCACTCCAGGGCAGTGGACCCTGTGGGTCTATTTCTGTTGACACTGGGCTCAGCTATAGCTACTTCTCATCTGTGAGTGTGGTTTTCAGCTTGCTGTCTCCACACCCTGAGCATAGAAGTGTGACTTTGGGCCTCACACCTGCACACAGCAAAGGCTGAGCTTCTTCTCACTTTACAGCCTTTTAAAGGATTTCTGCTTCCAGGCTACGACCTGTGGCCAAAACACAGATTTTTCTGCTCCCTCCCTGCTCACGCTTGGAAACTTCCAAACTCTCATCTCCTAGAGTCAAACAAGAAGAGAATTATGGATTCTTTCTTCTCATGGTCATTTGAACCCCTCCTACTGTGAGAACTCCAGCCCACCTGCACACCCTCTTTGGAGCACACCACTGGGACTCCTGTTCACTGCCCCAGCTGAGAGCTCCCTCCTGATTTCTGGGAACTGGTTTCCCTTTCTTGCTTTTTTTGTCTTAGCTCAATTTTTAAATTTAAAGACCAGGTGCAGTGGCTCACACCTGTAATCCCAGCACTTTGGGAGGCCAAGACAGAAGGATCCTTTGAAACCAGGAGTTTGAAACAAGCCTGGACAACACAGCAAGACTCCATCTCTACAAAAAAAAATTAATTATCTGGGTGTGGTGACATGCACCTGTAGCCCCAGCTACTCAGGATGCTAAGTTGAGAGAATCACTTTAGCCCAGAATTGAAGGCTGCTATGAGTTATGATGGCACCACTCCACTCCTGGGTGACAGAGCAAGATCATCTCAAAATAAATAAATTTAGATCAGCAGTTTTAAGTGTTTGAAGAAGACCTGAACAAATCTCATGACTGTTGGATCCTTTGTAATGACTATAAATCTGCTTAATTTTTGTGGATTCTAAAGTGTTGTAACATCCAGTTGGGAGAAGGCTCCTCCATCTCCGCCTTCTCTTCACTTCCCGTTTGTTCCTTTCTTGTCTTTCTTTTCCTTTCGTTATTTGTTGAAGCTATTTTCACATGACTTCCAAATGCACTTATTTTTGTGAAGTTAGAGAAATCCTATAGGAATTTCAATTTGATTAAGGAATTTATATGTTTGTAATAATTAGTCTTCTTATTTGGAAACATGCTGTAAGAAATTGTGTTTCCTGTCCACTCCTCTTTATCTTCTCTTATCCTTCCTTCCTTATTTTGTGAAGTTAAAATCCTATAGGAATTTTAATTTGAATTAAGGAATTTGTATGTTTGTAATGTTTAGTCTTATCTAAAAACATGGTGTAATAAATTTTGTTTCCTGTTCACTTTTCTGTTATCTCCTCTTTTCCTTCCTTCCATCCCTCCCTTCCTCCTCTTGTCCTTCCAGATGTTTGCTAGAATGTGAACTACTTGGGTAATGCTGAAGAATCCTATTGACTTGGATATTTCGGGACAGACATCCCTCAGTATCCAAGGGAGACTTGTTCCAGGACTCCCAAACAGACCAAAATTTGAGGATGCTCAAGTCCCTGATATAAAATGGCATGGTATTTGCACATAACCCACACACATCCTCCTGTTTGCTTTAAATCACCTCTAGATTATTTATACTTCCTTATACAGTGTAAATGCCCTATAAATAGTTGTTATATTGTATTGATTTTATTTGTTTTTTTTTTTTTTTTTTTTTTTTTTGAGACGGAGTCTCGCCCTGTCCCCCAGGCTGGAGTGCAGTGGCCCAATCTCAGCTCACTGCAAGCTCCGCCTCCTGGTTTCACGCCATTCTCCTGCCTCAGCCTCCCGAGTAACTGGGACTATAGGCACCCGCCACCTCGCCTGGCTAGTTTTTGTATTTTTAGTACAGGCGGGGTTTCACTGTGTTAGTCGTGATAGTCTTGATCTCCTGACCTCGTGATCTGCCCACCTTGGCCTCCCAAAGTGTTGGAATTACAGGCGTGAGCCACCGCGCCCGGCCTATTTGTATTATTTTTAATTTTCATATTATTATATTTAATTGTTTTTCTCAGTGTTTTTGATCCTCAGTTGATTGAATCTGCAGATGGGAAACCCTGGAACACAGAGGGCTTAATGATATTTTCACATCACTCAGGAAAGTTTTCTTCTAATATAACTTTGATTTGCTTTTGTTTTCCTTTTTTAAAAAATTATTATTTTCATAGGTTGGATCTTTATTCTGTCTTCTCTATCATTCTCTCTCCCATCCATTTTCTTATTTTTTATTCTTTGTATCTGCATTTTGAGATGATGTTTTAAAAGCTTGATTATTTTCACCACAATTTCAACTTTCAGCATTGTGAACTCGGCCTTTACTGTCCCCAGGGCAGACTGCAGAATGTGTGGCTTCACTGTGGTCTCTCCTCACTGCAGCCAACAGTTGTCATGCCCAGGTCCTCCCCAGCTCTCCCTTCCCGAGGCTCCACATTCCCTTGGTGGGTGCTGACCCAGAGCTAGGAGTAAACAGATGGGTAGCCGGTGAGATGGAAGGACTCCATCCTCTTCCTGCATCACACCTGCTCTCTTCCGAGGGAAGCACACTCTGACCACCATTTGTGTTTCTCAGGCCACCTTCTTTGACACCATGGTTGCTTCAGGTTCTTCGTTGATCCAGTGTCCCCTCTTCATTACACCCCTGGCCTCCTTCACTGTCCAGATGGACCATGAGAACAACCCTAGCTCCAGAAAGAACAAGCCGGCAATGAGGCAACCTCACCACTGGAATCTGCTGGAAAATGGGGCAACATAGTCCTTGCCCTTCTTGTCCAGGCATTTTTTAACCTCAGACTGCCCCAGGTGGCCTCCGTGAGCTCCCGCTGGACCGATTCCCTCTGCGGCTGCTCATCTGACCCTGCCCACCCCATCTTCCTCCTGTGGATCCAAGCCTTCATTCTTGCTGTATCCAGAATAGGGGATAGAAAAGCCCATCTGAACACACTTCAACATCAGGGATGAACTTAGTTTTCTGAGCTTTATCAAGTTACGGGGGAGGATGAGTTCTCCAGAAGGAGAGAGAGTGCTTCTTAGAAAGGAAGAGAGCTAGAAAGACAAAAAGACGGAGTGTCCTCCCCAACCTGGCCAAATTTAAAATTGGATATTGGTTCTTTACCAAACAACCCTTTGAATCAGATAATTAAATGACAAAAAATTAGCCAATGGGCTGTTGGTGTCATGTAGTTCAAACACCTGTTTAATCTATTGAATTCTTTATTTTGCAACCTATTGTTTTTCCATCTTTTATTAAGGTGTAATTTCCATTTGGTAAAATTTATCCTTTTCAGTCTTGATAGATGTATACTGTCGTGTAACCACCACACAATCAAGACATAACATGATTCCGTCACTTTCCCCACCTAAAATTCTAACGTATCTGAACCTTCCAATCAAGTAAAGACATAGAGAGTCGTCATTGAAAATGAAATCTGGCCTTAAAAGTAGTTCTTGTGGACAGAGATTCTCCCAGTTACCTTCCCGTCTCATTTACATTGGATTTGCTCAAAATGTGAGAATGTCAGGAAGAATGTGCGTGTGTGTGCGCCTGCGTGCTTAACGTCTGCAACACTAATTCAACAGAATTGACTTCAAAAGCCACCCAAGTGTTCTGTCGCCTGCCAGCGCGGATTGCACAGCCCTGCGTCCTTGTGATGCCCACCCAGGTTGAGGCAAACGAAGTCCTTTTCCAGAGCAGCAGCGCGCAGTGGGAGTTTCTGTCAGAGGGAAGGGCACAGAAGGGAAAGGTTGCAGGAGGATGGGAGGGAACTGGGACTTAGTGAGAAGCTGATGAGGAGCAGGGAGCGGGCAGAGCAGGGGTGGTCCAGGGACAGAGAGGCAGGCACAGACACGAAGGGGACCTGCAGGCACTGTGAGGTCAGTGGGCACAGTGGCCAGCTGTCTTCCTGCCACACAGGCAGCACTGGGCAGGGGGTGTCCTACTGTGGTACCCCGGCCAGAAAGGCAGGGCCCCAACAAAGGTCATTGCCACCTTGCTTTCTCTCTCCAACACATATGTATCATCACTCACGTGTGTCCTCTCTGTAAACATCCTCCCCATAAAGCAGGGGTACAAACCCCTCCAGAACAAAACAGCAGCACCAGAGACCCCTCAGGTTAAGTTTTAAACTGAGCCGGAACCCCACGATGATTTTGCGATTCTCATAAAAGAGTAGTGGTTTGAAGCTCAAAGAGCCCTGAGCATGAGGAGCTTGGCGACAGTTCTCAGAATGGAGGTGAGCAGGAAGATATAGCCTCCCAGCTCCCCGGCAGATGCTCGCCTGCATCAGACTTGCAGACTTAGCTCATTTGACCCCAGAGAGCCCAGCCTGGCATCTGCCATCTGCACATGGGATCTCCCACAGACTCACCTCTTTCCAGGAAAGGTGATGCTGACCAAGAAACACTGATATTTCAAAGCCTACATAGTGAGTCTTGGACAAAATCAGCCTCCAGCTGCCTCTTGACTTTATTACCAAACGAACTGTGCAACAAATATCACGAAAATGCCTTTGAACTGAAAGGAAAAAATGTTTATGCAATTCAGGGTGTCTTTCGTTAAGGCATAGTTTGCATTCGGTAACATTCATCCTTTTTACTTTTGTCGAATGTCCACAGTTGTGTGACTACCACCATGGTCAAGATGTAAATTCTGGCACGTGGCATAGCATAATTGAAGGCCATGGCCAGCTCTCCCTGTGGGGCTGGTTAGGGTGGCAGTTCTGACAGTAGATGGCCTCAGGTCACATCCTGTCAGTGGCTTTGGATAGTTACTGGATCTTTCTAAGGTTTTCATTTTCTCAGCCACAAATGGAGATGACAACATTGTCTGCCTAAGGATAGATGTGAGAGGAGTTGACAGACAGGAGGTTGGGCAGTGCCCAGGCACAGGGCACCATCGGCTGGCTCCTACCAGCCATTTGCTTGGATGGAGAGGCTTTCGTCTGTCAGTATATCCAGGAGCCCCCCTCCTCCTGGAGATTCTGCCATATCCTTCCACCAGACCCCAGACGAGACCCCCTGCCTGGAATGAGAAATAACACCACCGGTTACAGCAGAGCCAACTCTTTCATGGAATTCTTGGCTCCCTGCAGGTGCTAAGGATTTCACATAGATTAATGTGTTTAATCCACATCATGTATGCGGTGAGCATTACTCAGTCTCCATGCTACATGTGAGAAAACTGATGTACACAGAAAGTCATTTGCCCAGGAATTCACAGTGGCTAAGAATGGAGCCTGAGTCTGAACCAGGGTCTGCATTCTCAACCGTGACATGGTCCCCTGCTTCAGGAGGGAGGGCGTGGAGGGGAGACAGAAAGACAGGCTGGAAACCATGGCTGGAAACTCTCATTTATCTAGGAGGAAGGATGTTTCTCATACAGGAAGTGAGAAGAATCTTTATAAAATTATGTTTATGAAACAACAAAAAAATTAAAAATGGAAAAAGGATTTGAATAGACATTCCTCCCAGAAGAAATAAAAATTCCAATAAGAAGACCAAAAGATGCTCAACATCACTAATCATTAGGGAAATGTAAATCAAAACCACAAGGAGATACCACTTCACATTCATCAGGATGACTATATATATATATATATATATATATACAAAATACATATTTTTATATATATGTTATATATATATATAAAACAAAAACAAAAAAACATGTAAATCACAAGTGTTGGCAAGGATGTGGAGAAACTGGAAGCCTTGTGCATTGCTGATGGGAATGTGAAATTGTGCAGCTGCTGTGGAGAACAGTATGGCCGTACCTCAGATAATTACACATACAATTACTAGATGATCTAGCAATTCCCTTGCTGGGCATATACCCCAAATAATGGAAAGCAGAGGCTGGAATGGATACTTGCACACCCGTATTTGGAACAACATTATTCACAATAGCCAAAAAGGGAAGGCAAACCATGAATGGTTATGTGGCCCATCCACACAGTGGAACATGACTCACCCTTAAAAAGGAAGGAAATCCTAGTACCTGCTGCGATGTGGAGGAATCCTGAAGGCATTTATGCTATGGGAAATAAGCCATACACAAAAGAAAAAATACTGGCCTGGCGTGGTGGCTCACGCCTGTAATCCCAGCACTTTGGGAGGCCGAGGTGGGTGGATCATGAGGTCAGGAATTTGAGACCAACCTGGCCAAAATGGTGAAACCCCGTCTCTACTAAAAATACAAAAATTAGCCAGGCGCGGTGGTGGGCACCTGTAATCCCAGCTACTTGGGAGGCTAAGGCAGGAGAATCGCTTGAACCTGTGAAGTGGAGGTTGCAGTGAGCTGAGGTGGCGCCACTGTACTCCAGCCTGGGAGACTAGGGAAACTTCATCTCAAAAAAAAAAAAAAGAAATTATGTCATGGGTCTCCTCGCAAGTGAGAGAGGGATAGTGAGGAAGGCGAGAGGTTATCAAGGGCTCTCTCTGGCTTTTACTGGCCATTTTCTCCTTTACACGTTTCTACATTTGGGGTGCCTTTATGACAACCATATGATGCTTTTACAATTAGAAAAGGAAAGAAGGTCACTTATTGAAGTCCCCTTACCTCCCACCTCTTCCCCTCCCTTCCACTGACCCTCCCTTTGTCTTCTTGAGTGCTTCTCCCTAAAGGTGGAAAAGATATTATTAGACCCATTTTGCAAAGGAGAAAATAGAGACTCTGAGAGGAAAAATGAATTACCCAAGGCCATAGGCCAGTACCTGGTGATGCTGGAACCAGGCCAGACTCTGCTGGGGTGACCAGAGCTCCCCCCCGCCCCCCCTCCCCACCACAACCCTGCCTTCCTGCAAAGGCGAAATCACTGAACACCAAAATCCCCTGCTCATCATCCCTGCTGGGGCTATTTCTGTTTTAAACAGCTGGAGGCTCTGCCTAGCAGAGGCTCTGCGAAATACAGCAGGGCGGTGACATCTGGGGTGTGTACCTGTACAAGCCAGGCTCACCACTGCACCAGAAATCAGGTCTGCTCTGACCTGACCACACACATCCGGAACAGCAACAACGTTCTGACTTACATGATCCAAATCATCCCCCGCCTGCCCTCCCACCTCGTGAGCGTGGACACTGCTGGAGAGGAGGCAGCGGGAGCCGGCCCGTCTGTGCCCATAGCTCTCTGCTATGTTGCCATTTCCAGGGAAGCATTTGCTGCATTTTGTGTTGGTTGATGTCCCCCACCCCACCCCCCAACCCCAGCATCACCTCAGACTCCTGCAGAGGCCGGGGCTGAAGCCCAGCTCCTTCAGGGACACAGGCGCTCCGATGCTTTTGACCAGCTGGGCATGGGCTGGCCCCACGTTTTCAGCACACTCTCTTTTTTTCTTAAATAAAAGAGCTGGTGGAAGAGACGGTTTCTAGAGGGTTTGAACTGGCTCCATTTATAAATTTGTCCTTTTTTTCTCTTATGGATACTATAACCACAAACTGCATTCACTTACAGTCACTTTTACACTGGATTCTCTTCAGCTTATTATCTGCAATTCTAAGAGATGTCTGTGATAACTAAGCTGTTTCTACACACAGCCTTGTTGGTGTTGGGAGCCATGAGCCAACTGCGGACGGGCTGGAGTCTGTGTGGCTGAGTGGTTGAGCCGGGCCAGCCCCACTGGGCCTGGGTCCTGCATCTGCCTGTGGTCACACTGTGCTTTCCAGCTGGGAGAGATCAGGACCCCGGGGTTCCAGAGTAGACAGGCAGGGAAATCCCTGGCCCAGGACACTTGTTAAGCAACCACTGGCCTCAAATGCTCCCCCTTGTTGGCGCTGTGGCAGCAATAGTGTCTCCCTCTTTAGTGGAGAAGGCTGGGTCCTGCAGGGGACATTTTGGCTGATTTTTTTCCTGCTCCTATTGTGCAGGCTCTGAGCTGTGTTTATTTGGATCTTTCTGAAGAACCCTCTAACCGTATTCCATTTCTGTAGATGTGTTTGGCAGAGTTGTGCGGTTTTCATCTTCTTCTTTTTTAAGTTGCAAATGCTTAAAATTCTGCTGGCTTTTCAGCTCCCAAGGGAATCCCCTCATCTCCAGCCTCCATGTGCCGTTGCCATGGTGATCTCCCTTTCCCTTTAAAGTCTGGAATGCCACATTCCATAAGATTTGCACAGAAAGTCGCTTGATCATACGCAAAGGCCTGTCTGTCCTTCTCCAACATTCTGTATCAATAAACGTGCTCTGCGACCCTCTCTCTGCCTTGCTACTAGAAATCGGGCTTTGACCCTCATCTGAGGGACTCTGGAGGGGTCCAGGGCAAACAGAGTTCGGCCTGGTGTTCACAGATCGTCTCCCATTCCCTTTCCTCGGTACGTTAGCGTTTTCGTTTATTGTCGCAAACATACCAGTGTGTGTTCCAGAGCAGCGGTGCAATTATACGTGCAGGGGAATGCAGGCCCAGGCTCCAAATAGTGAATTTTACGCAGATACTAAGGGCATGTAAAATGTTAAAGTACATTTAAGTCCTCAAATAAATAACTTTAATTACATAAAGAACTAGATTTCAAGGAAATTACAGTTATTTGCTATAGGAAAATAACCTCCAAGTCATGTTTACGACTTAATGGATAGTCATTTTGGAGGGAATTCTGTCTTCTTTGAGTCTACGTGTTCAACCCTTTTCTGAAACAGGAATAGGACTAATTGCTCTTGAGTGAAAGATTGTTGTGTATTTTGTCTCAGATCAGATGGATGAAAATAAACAAAAGATACAATGTTTCCTTATACAGAGAAGTTGCCTCCTCAAAACAACAACAACAACAAAAAAATAAAAATAAAAAAATAAAAAAATAAACTCCCACAATCAGAATAAAGCAACAGGAATAAGACCAACGTTTTGTTATAATAACACAACATTCCTCTGTATTAAATAATGATGGGTTTCGTGTTTGTTACTGAGCAGAGATTTTTTTAAATTATTTTGAGAGCATGTCCTTTAGTGTTTGTAACTGTGCTCGCTGTGATATTAAACAGCCAGGAGGTGTTAGCAGCTGATTAAACGAAGGAAAGGAGACCCTACTAATTACATGGCAACCTTGGAATCAGTTTCTCCTGCTGAACTAGAGGACAAGCCACACACCTGCAGAACTTGACCAGCAGGAGCAGTGCCGGGCCCAGCTCAGACAGCCAGCTCTGCTAATGAACCCAGAAAAAGCACACACACTTGTTTTCCCTCCAAGATAGAGACAACACGATGGGGTTTTCAGAGGTGTGTGGTGTGGAGGCAGCCAGGTGTAGCCACTGCACAAATGCAGTGGAAACACTCTCGTTTGATAAAATCAAAGACGGTGTAGCCTGCTGCCACAAGACACATCCAGGAAACTGCAGGATAGAATCACACTCGTGTGCCTGGGCAGGGAGAGGTGGCTCACCCATGTCTGAACACTGGGACACCAGTTCTCCTCCAAACATCTTGGGCTACTTAAATGTAAAGGTGAGTCTGGGTGCGGTTGAATTTGTGCATTGAATTTCTTTAACAGTGAATGTCAAGTGGAATACAACATCAAATTAGTTTCAGGAAACTTTCCACTCCAGTTATTTTGTTTTCTAATTATAAGATATACTTTCTATCACAAGGCCCACCGGGATTCTCAAGCCTGATTTTTTTAAAATGAGTCTTTATTATATAATAAGTTGATGGGCCAAGCACCTTCACTGCAGCACTGTGGCCGTGTATTTTAGAAAAATGTTCTCCATTGAAATGATTGTGTTTGCGTATCTATGCATAAATATGGGCAAAATGTTGTATAAAGTTAAGTGTGTTCTAGAATTGAAGAAAAATAATTCTCAATTCTAGAAATGTTTGGAGACAGAATACTATTTCCATTGCTAATTTAATGCAGGTTTTAAAAATGTTTTATAACTTTAAAAAATTACAGATGGAAAAGATTTTGTCCTTCTCCTTTATCTAGACAAATTCAGGACAACCTGGAGGCCTGGCAGAGATGTTTTCATCAAAAACTTCACCGTGTTGTGTCAGAAATGCCGCCGTGAAAATCGGAAGATAGAATTTAAAACCATCTCCTTTTACCTCTGCAGAAAACTTTTCAAGAAGACACACTCGGAGTTAGCAATATTTCCACCAAAATACGAAGTGTAAAGAAAGGCCTTCAAAACCCCCCAGGTTTGGATGTTTTTTCTTTTTAAAAGGAAAAAAAAACTAATTTAAGAATTCTTTTTTAAAGGAAGAAAAAAGCCACAAGAGAGTAGGAGTGAAAGAAGTGAAGTTATAGCGTAGCCTGGATATTGGAATTTGCCAATACTGCAGACCTGTTTAAGCTCATGTTTAATAGTTGTATTTTTAAGAAGTTTGGATATTCAAACGCTCACCGCGAGCTTATGCAAAAAAGAAAGCGTGTGATTCAAGTAGTGTCTTTTCTGCATAGATTTTAAATTAGTTTTTATTTTAAGTTAATATCGCTCGCACTTCTCTTTAGCTGACGGCTTGGCTTTCCTTTACTGCTCTCCTGAACAAATTCATTTAAGCTTCAATTTAGCAAACCCACAGTTTTCTAAGAGCTCAAATAAATGAAAATTCAAACGTAATTGTAAGAAAGGATTCCATTAACTACAAAATGGTCTATATCAAGTTTATTAGAAAGTATGGAATTGCTACAAGAATACATTTTCAATTTTATAAATTAGTTTTCAGAGGCTTAAGCAGAACAACACGTAGACAGAAAAAGTAGAAGTTTGTTGGTAAAAAAAAAAAAAAAAAAAAAAATCCTATTCTAAAGAGCCGAGGCTGTAGCTTAAAATACAGCCAAAGCTTTAAAGCTTCGTCGTCCAGATTTCTATGTGACCATTTTCACACAGGGCATCTCTAGTTCCCAATGGAAATATTTCTTTTCCGGCACTTACATTTTCTGAAGCAATTTACTAGAGTTCATAAAAAGAGAATAACAGCTTCGTGTTTCATTGTTGAGGATTTTGCTTCACTTTACATAACTTTTCCTCATTTCACGTAGTGGCTATTTGAGGAGGTTGCCTGAACTCTGGGTAACCTCTTAGGTTATGCCTGCTGGATTTCAGGGACCTGGAGCTGCTGGTGCTGGCAGGCCAGTGGTGACTGGGGGCGCCTGTCCGACTGCCTGGGAGCTTGGACTGGGCTCTCTGCTTACATAGGACTGCGTGGGGGACAGGGAACTTCTGTCTTTATTTGGACAAAGGATGCAGTAAGACCAGAGAAAAGGAAGGCTTTACCTGTGGCTCTTTGCACGTTTAATACTCTGGAAGGAAATAGTGAGTCTACTTTAATGGAAAACAGTGAATCTTTTGCAGGACTCAAAAAGGGGAGTTTGCTAAGAGCGAGGAAATGTGAAGGAGTTGGAGTGACAGCGTTAGAACATTTAATTTGGCTTTATGTTGTAATTATGACTTGCGGGAAGTGACCTGGCGTGTACGAGCGCTGTTGCTGGAAAGAGCACTTGAGTATCAGCGAAAATTCTGAAACGCATGGACACACACAACAGAAAGCAAACCGTGGAGACGAGGACTTTTGAAATGTCCCCTCCTCAGCATTCATTATAACCAATAATTAATTATGGAGAATTTTTAAAAGTCCCTTCCTTGGCATCACGTTCCTCAGTGAGAACGTGGGTGAGGAGTCAGAGGTGTCTGGGACGTAAGCGCAAGTAGTTACGGGCAGGGTTTTTCAGTGTTTGTTTTTAAAGAGAATGAAAACTAAGCGGGGAGACAGTGGCACAGTGTGCTGTGCTCTGCCGGCCACGCCACGCTTTCTCCACCCTGACTCCCACGTTCACTCAACAGTATGAGAACTTCACGGGAACATGGAAGGGATCCCCGTGGAAGGGATCCCCGCGCTCCCTCTAATGCTATTTCTGTTCCATGAATTCGTTGGCTGCAAATTTGAGAACTGCCTTTTTGGCAAAGCCAGTAAGTTTTCTGTTTTCAGATCAACTGAAAGGACACTGACTTTTCAGGTTCCCAATCCTTCTGAATCCAATCCCAAATTTAAAACAGCATCCGATCCTGGCTGCAGCCCGAGCTGGGCCCCGGGTCAGCCAAGCTTCCCAGGTGGGAAGGAAGGAATCCAGGTTGCCCAAGATGCTGTGGCCTGGGTGACAGTTACCAGCTTCCAGAGGGGCCTCAGCCTTCAGGATGCCTTGCTCAGAGCAGGCACATACCTCTCACCGCAAGAGCCATCTGACCATGGTCACTTGACCCCTCCCTGAGAGTGAGTTCACTGACCCTCAGAGAGGACAGCTCAGGCTGCCAGGCTTCGGTGAAACCACGTGGACTGTGGAAGCAACCTAGTGTCCACTGACGAATGAATGGAGAAACAAAAGGTGATTGCCCCATAGGGTGGGACAGCACCTGGCCTTGGAAAGGAACGGAACGTGGATGTCACCTGAGGATGTTCTGCTGAGTGAAACAACCAGCCACAAAAAGACGAACGCTGCACGATTCCACTCACATGAGGAAGCTAAGGAGTCAAAATCATAGAGACAGAAAGTAGGATGGCGGGTGCCAGGGCTGGGGGAGGGAACGGGGAGTTTGTGTTTCATAGGGGACACAGTCTCAGTTTGGGAAGATGGAAAGTTCTGGAGCTGAACAGTGGTGACGGTTGCACAACACCACGAATGTGCTTAACGCCATTGAAGTGTGCACTTAAAATGGTAAAAATGGCAAGTTATGTTATGTATATTTTGCCACAATAAAAAAGGGACTAGCATTTTTCATGTCAAATGAGGCTGGTGGTAGCTGCCCTGTTGCCTCATAAAGAAGTTCCTAAGATTTTTTTTTTTCATTTCCTTTTTTTTTTAATTTGAGTTTAAAACTGCTATTTCCTTTTTTTATTGTGGTAAAATATACATAACATAAAATTTACCATTTGAACCATAAGTTAGCCCAGGCCCTGCCTCTGGCCTCTACTCATCGTGAGTCCTTGTTGGTGCCTCCTTCGTCCATCCATACTTGCCACAAGCCCCTCTTGTCTGTCCTGGGCACAGAGGTCCTATGCTAGGCTGGTGGGAGAGACAGTCCCTGCCCAAGAACAGGGAAAGATGTAGATGTCTCCCATCTGCCCAGGGGACCAGCACCAGAGCTCAGCTCTCAGGCTCCCTGAGCGGCCCTGGCCTCTTGACCTCGCTGGACTCAGTCTCCTGACGTCTCTAGTGAAGAGCTGGAGTGGTCTGAGTCCCAGAGCCACTTCCAGCATGGGACAGAGCCCTGTACCTCAACACCAGCGATTTGCTGTGTGATCTTAGGCAAGTCAGTGCATGTCTCTGGGACGTGGAGTGAGTTGTCTAAGATCACACAAACCCCCCACCACATTAAAAAAACAAACAAACAAACAAAAAAGGAGGGGATTTGATCAAGATCATCTCAGGATTCTTGACAGTTTGGACATCCTGTGATTTTGGAATCTTCACCCACAGTTCTGAGTTTTTAAAAAATCCAACATTTGTGTTATTTCCTTGTGACGGAGGAGAATAACCCTGATGTCAGACCTTACTTGCTCATAGGGCTGTGTGTGTGCACATGCGAATAAAGGAATGTTCAGAAATGCTTTTCCTAACAGAGAACCTGTTCCCTGGGGCCAAGCGCAGAGTCCACGTAACTTGCCTTTGAAGTGTGTCACCTGCTGCGTGACCACAAGAGGGCGGTGCATGCAACGGATTTTGTCAGCACGCGGGGGCCAGAGCTCACGAGTTCAACTTCAGAGTTTATCTTCCCCGGAGTCTCTTGCAGGGTCTTTCTCTGGGGGACTCAATGCCTCCCACATCTTCTTCAACAGACTGAACCCACATGTGGAAGCAGCTGAAGAACTGAGACTATTCAAAAGCAGAATATTTTGTAATCACCAAATAGAATCCATTTCATAATAAAATTGGCTACAAAATATTTTAGGGTTAGGTATTGATACATCACAAAGTAATTTAGGCAAGGAAGCACACCAGGCTTAAAAATCCAATGTGGCACCCTGCAGGCTTGCAGCCATGCCTCCGGCAGGTGGGTCAAGTTGGCGAGTTTCTGAGCCTTGAGGAAGGAAGGCTGGGTGGTCAGGCTCCATCCAGAGCCTCTTGGCTCACTGTGCTGCCAGCAGCATAATTGCATCCTGGTGTGACCCACAGGCTGCATCTACAATGCTGTGCTGGTGAAGCAATGCTGTTACTAGATTTGAAAACAGGCAAAATGGCTCTGAAAGGAGAGAAAAATGGAAAAACTCCTTTCCCCAGCATTCCACTCCTCTGTCTTCACGGCCTCTGCGTTGGTCCAGTCAGAGGGATTCTTTGAGTCCTGTGTCCCAGCCCACCTTTCCCTGGCTTAATAGCACAGCCACGCCTCTGGTTGGGAATACACGCCTGTGTCACTCATTGATTCTGATCTCCTTCGTGCTCAGCACCTGCTTCCTTTAGCATCCCTGATGCAAGCTGCTTCGAAGCCTGTGCTGACAGCCTGGTCATATATCCTTTGGCCCCTCTGCATAAGTAGGAGAGGGGAGAGCTCCTCCTAAAAGTGCTGTGCCCATAGTAACTGACTATTACTGAATTGGAGTGGTGGAGTGAGGAGATCCTCTCTGCCAGGCACTGTCTTAGGATTTGCATTTGTGAAGAATCACTTGTTTTCCAATTGACTTTGTAACTTTATTTGTGATTGGTTTTCAATGGCAGCCAACATTTCTTCTTTAACTTTCTGTATCCCATGCTTTTCCTTTCCTATGGTCATCTAAACATCTTGAAAAGACAAAGACATCACATATGAAAGTTAAGGTACCATGGGTCGTGCATCTTTTAACTATAATTTTGTCCTGGGATCTGCTACCAACTGGTGCTTGTCGGTAGTTGATAGCGCTAGAGCAGAGAAGAAAGACTCCACGCTGCTGGGATTAGAGACAAATTTGTTACATTCACACTTCAACCCAAGTTTGTTAGACACGTGTCTAAACAACTCATTAATTATTTATTAAGCAAACATTTATTAAAAGCCTACAGTGTGCAAGATGAAGTCATTGAGCCTTAAGGATGTGATAAGAATTAATTCAACAGGTTCCTTGGCCTCAAAACTATCACCGTGAGAAACAAGACACATATACAGATGAGTGTGAAGAGAGCAGTGACACTCCTCCAGCTGGTGACAAATGCCTTTGGCATCCTTCGTTACTCCCAGTTAAGTTCATTTGTTCATCCGTTCATGTAATCTACGTGCATGCGGCTGAGTGTCAGGTGCCATATCAGGCATGGGGGCGCTGAGATGAGGAAGGCCGACCTTGTGCAGATGGAGAGAACCACAATACAAAGACGTTGTCACGGACCAAATTTACCCTCCACATGAAACAGAAATACACGAAAAGCAGACCAAATATGAAAAACAATGGTTTTCCAAACACTGGAATGAGGCAGTGAAGGACAGTGATCCCTGTGGGATGGGAAGGAAACAGGTGAGCCCTATGGTAGCCCCAATGCACTGCCTTGAGTTTTCAGGCCACAGAACAAGAAGGAGGCGTCTCCTCCACTCAGGCGGAGCCCAGCAGACTCCCTGAGTTGGGAAGATAGAGATTTTGGGGAGGCCAGTGCGACTACCCTTGGCAAGGCAGAGTCCCAGAGAGGAGAGAACCCAGAGACCTGCAGAGGCTCACCTTCAGGGTTGGCAGGTGTGTGTGAGGAAACTGCTCAAGACCGAGGAAAGAATCACCTTAAAGATGAAAGAAAATAATGCCTGGCACTCACTTGGTCTTCAAATAGCACCTGTGCCCACGTGACAAACTGGAAATCTCGGAGGACATTGGGTGGCGCATCAGTACTTGCCTGAGCATTGGAGAATGAGTACCCTGAGTGTAAATGAGGTTTTGGTTCCACCTAACAAACCTCAAAAGTAAGATCCAAGAGGATCAAGAAACTCAGTTGCATCCCAGAACAAACCTCAAGAATATTTGCAGAAATACAAAAACACCCAGCACCCAATGAGATGAAATTCTTCCTATCTGGCATCCAATCAAAGATGACCAGGCAGACAAAGAAACAGAAAAACATGTCCTATAATGAGGAGAAAAATCAATCAACCAAAACAGACCCAGAACCGATGCAGATGTTAGAATTAGCAGACAAAGAAATAAAAGTTACCATCACTGTATCCCATATGTTTTAAAAGTTGGGTAAAGATGTGGAAGATATAAAAAGGACAAATTAAAGTTTTAAAGATGAAAACTATAATGGCTGAAATGAAAAACACACTGGATGGATTCATAGCAGGTTACACGTTGCAGAAGAAAATGTTAGTGAACTTGAAGACACAGTAGTAGAAACTCTCCGAAATGAAACATAGAAGCGAAAAAATCATTTTTTCTGTTTGAGAAGAAGTTGGCCCAAGTGTCTTCCTTTTAACTCTTATTTTAGGTTCAGGGTACATGTGCAGGTTTGTTATACAGGTAAACTGTGTATCACACGAGTTTGGTGTACAGATAGTTTCATCACCCAGGTAATGAGCACAGTACCCAATAGGTAATTTCATGACCTTCTCTCTCCTCTCACCCTCCACCCTCAAGCAGACCCTGGTATCTCTTGTTCTCCTCTTTGTGTTCATGTATCCTCGTTGTTTCGCTGCCACTTCTAAGTGAGAACATGGTATTTGATTTTCTGTTCCTGCATGAATTTGCTTAGGATCATGGCCTCCAGCTCCATGAGTGTTGCTGCAAAGGACATGATTCCATCCTTTTTTATGGCTGCATAGTATTCTATGGTGTATGTTTTCTTTATCCAGCCTACCACTGTGGGGCGTTTAGGTTGATCCACGTCTTTGTTATTGTGAATAGTGCTGCAACAAACATACGCGTGCATGTGTCTTTATCATGTTTCTTTAAGTGAAAAGTGTATCAGTGAGATATGGAACAACTTCAAGTGGCCTAATATATGTGTAATTGAAGTCCCTGAAGGAGAGGAGAGAAAGCGGGATAGAAAATATATTTGAAGCAGTAATAGTCAAAAACTTTTCCAAATTTGATGGAAACTATAAACTGATAGACCCAAGAAGCTCAATGAGCCTTAATAATGAGGAAACTACATGAAGAAAACCACACCAAAGGCAGGTCATAATCAAATGGGTCAAAGCCAGTGAAGGACAGGACAATCTTAAAAGTGACCAGAGAAAAGTGGCATTTTGCACACAGGGGAAGAATGATAAGATGAGAGCAGATTTCTCATCAGAAACAATATAGGCAAGAAGATGGTGGAGTAACCTATTTAAATCACAAAAATGAAAACGCCGTGAACCTAAAACTCTACACCTGTCTCCATTATCTTCCAAAATAAAGGTCAAACAAAGTCTTTCCTTTTCAGAAGAACTCAAGCTGAAAGCATTTTTCACCGGCAGACACGCTACAAGAAATGTTCAAGAAAGTCCCATTAGAAGAAAAATGACACCAAACGGAAATTCGGATCTACCCAGAGGAATAAAGAGTACCAGAAACAGTAACCACGTGAGTAAATATATTGATAGTTTTCTTATTATACAGAATGTCTTTTAAAAAAAATTGACCGTTTAAACAAAAATAACTGCAGAGCATGAGGTTCCTAACATAGGTATAAATAAAATGAATGGCAACCTTAGCATCACGGCTGGGAGTGAAGAAGCGAAAGGATACTATTGTAAGGTTTTTATACGATACCTACCGTCATATATTACTTCAAGACAGACCGTCATAACTTAGAGGCACATGCTATAAACCCTAAGGTGATCACTGAAATAACAAAAGAAAGAATTATAGGACCGGGCGCGGTGGCTCACGCCTGTAATCCCAGCACCTCGGAAGGCTGAGGCAGGGGGATCACGAGGTCAGGAGATTGAGACCATCTTGGCTAACACAGTGCAACCCCGTCTCTGCTAAATATACAAATAATTAGCCGGGCATGGTGGCAGGTGCCTGCAGTCCCAGCTACGTGGGAGGCTGAGGTAGGAGAATGGTGTGAACTCAGGAGGTGGAGCTTGCAGTGAGCCGAGATAATGCCACTGCACTCCAGTCTGGGTGACAGAGAGAGACTCCGTCTCAAAAAAAAAAAAAGAAAGAAAGAAAGAAAAAGAAAAGAAAGAATTATAGCTAATAAGCTATATGAGTGGATAAAACGGAATCATAGGAACTATTCAATTAATCTAAAAGAAGGCTAAAAGGGGACAAAAACAGATGGGACAAACAGATGATAGGTTTAAGCTGAACCATATCAATCGTCATATGAAATCTACATTGTCTAAATGCCTCAGTTAAAAGGCAGATGTCAGCTTTGATGAAAAGCAAGTCTGTGATGCTTACAAGAAACCCACTTTATATAGAAAGACAAAAAATATTAAATGTAAAAGGATGGAAAAAGATACACCATGCTAAGACTAATCAGACATAAATCTGGAGCGGTTACTCATCAAAGTGAAATTCAAAGTCGACTTCAAAGCAAAGAATATCACCAGGGATAAAGAAATGAATGATCATTTCATAATGATAAAGGGATCAATTCATCAAGAGGATATAACAATCCTAAATGTTCATGCGTCTTATTACAGAGCTTCAAAATACAAGAAGCAAAATCTGATAGAACCCCAAGAAGAACCAGACAAATCTATCATTGTCAACAGAGATTCCAATATCATCAATAATTGATAGAACATATGGACAGAAAATCAATAATGATATAGAAGAGTTGAACAGCAACTTATGCCAGGTCTGTCCACCCAGATCATGGAACCAGCTCCTCCTGGCTTGACACACAGCCACCAAAGACCTGTTGCCGGGACCCCCTGCAACCGGTTTCCATCACCCCCAGCACACCAGGTGTATTTCCACTTATTTTTTCTTGTATAGGACATTTCTGCCTGCAGTGGCCTCCTGACAAGTCTCCACATTTCCAGGAATTCAGAGACCCAGTTTGTCCCAACCCTTGGTGGGCAATTAGTCTTCATTTTCAGATGTGCGACTGAGGTTCGGGAGCTGGCTCGGGCCACCCAGTTGCATGGCTGGGGCTGGCGTCCAAGCTCAGGGGCCTCTGCCTGTGTCTTGTACCCTAAGCCCTGGTGTCCCTGCTGTCCCTGGGTGCAACTGTTGAATTCCTTGGGAAAGGCAGGACTGATATTCAGGCCCTACAACCGTGAGACCTGCTGGCCTCATACCCCTTGGGGAAGGGCATTATCTCCCCACCTACCTGACCTCTGGCCCTTCATGGCACCATGGCAGGTGCCACATCAGCGTTTGCAAATGAGTGAGGCTTTGGCTCTGAGCTGGTCTTGGACTCAATGTAAAATTAGAATTCCATTTTATTCAGGGTTCTATGCCAGAACCATGACTATGCTGAACCTGGACCCCTGGGTGGCCTAATGGGGTGCCCTGAAAAGCCCACCCCACCTTCCCAACTGGAGAGGTGGGGCCCCTGAACCAAACAGGCACTTCCTCTGCTTTCTGCTGTGAGACGTAAGAGTGCTTGGGGCCAGGGTGGCGGACGCACATCTCTGGACCCATCTGAGGCATGTGAAGGTTTCCTCAGAATGTAGAAGTGAGAGGGTCCCAGGCACAGCCATGAGGGTGGAGAAGTGCCAGCTCAGCCATGCTCTGTCTTCAGAGAAGCCCCCTCCCATGGATTTGTGCCAATCTGCAGCTCCCTCCCCTCACATGGAAGCTTCTGGAGCTCCTCATTCTGCTCCGTTTAGCAAAACCACCCATCAGTTCTCAAACAGAGCTGCCCTGCGTGGTCCCTGCACAGCCGAGGCTGCCCTGCGTGGTCCCTGCACAGCCGAGGCTGCCCTGCGTGGTCCCTGCACAGCCGAGGGCTCAGTCTTCCTCCCTGGGCAGCCTCGTGGCGAGGCTGGGGCTACTGCTTCAATGTCCCCCAAGGGCCGGCCGTGAGGGCCCAGGGAAGGTGGAGGGACTCGGGCTCATCTGTCCTGACAGGAAGCCACATGAACCGGAAACTCAGGCATGTTCTTCATCAGCCATGCGGGGCCTCCAGGGCCTGGCGGGATCTTACCTGCGCTTTTCCGCGTTCCCACCTGCTCACTTCTGCACAAACTCGCGGTGAGACAAACCATTTCCTAAAAGAAAGCAATCTGCCGACACATGACTGCAAAAAGAGAAAACACTCGCTCTGCCTGAGAGAGAAAAGGGCAGACAGATTAAGTCTCTGGAATGTTCCATGCTGCCTAAAGGAAGGTTCAGGCTTCAACTGGCCCTGGCCACCCTTCAGCCAGGAGTGGCAGACCAGGCCCTGGAATTGGGCAGGCCCATTTGCCTGACGAGGGGAGACTGGGCCCTGGAGACCTGGCCTCAGAGGGACAGTGGGGGTCCGCCTTAGAGACTGTGGGGTGACCACGCCCCAAGACCACCTCGGAGCTGGTGAGCAGGAAGGCAGGCCTCATGTCCAGGGCCTCCGGGCCTCTGGGCCTCTGGACATTCAGGGGTTCACTCTCAAGCCTGCCCCCAACTTAGTGCTGGGAACCCAGAGACACAGGGACAGAACCCAGGCCTGCTGCCCTCAGGAATTAGACCATGCTCCGGGACCATGAGCCTCATGGGAGATCAAAGACGTGGGGGAACTTTCCATAGCCTAACGGGAGCTTCAAGACACTTCTATGCTGAGTGACTTCTCTGACAAACATCCTTTCTCTTTCTAAGTTGGAATTGTTCCTCTTAGCACCTGAACCTGCCCAGGTTTACAGGAATTGGGAGCAAAGTTGGGAACGGACTCCAGCCTCCAGGTGAGGAGAAGTAGGCTGCAGGTATGGCTCTCTGGGCGGCTGCAGAGAGGTGTGCACCCTGCAGAAAGGCTCGTTTCTATTCAGAAAGGGGTTCTGTGATCTTTAACGGTGACTTGAGTCAGCCAACAGCTCCCCTTCCCCACCACACTCGGGCTCCCGCACCGCTCTCTGGCCACTCCCCTCCTCGTGAGCAGCCGCCTTCCTCAGGGCTTACTCGAGAGGCCCAGGTAACTCTGGGTTGCCCAGCTTCAGTCACCTGCTGCATCCGTCTGTTGTGTCAGCATTTCCACTTGCACGGCCTCTCACTCTCGATGTGTCCGTGACTGCACCGCTCCAGGTCCACACGCCATCCAGCTGCTCAGAACAGGAACTGGGAAGGCAGCTGAGCGCTCCTTCCTTCTCACATCTACCTCCAGCCGGTGCCCAGTCCTGCCCATTTCCCCTCCAGACATCTCGAGTCCCACTGCTTCTCTCCACACCCAGCACACTTGCTCCCATCCAGCCTGTCCAATCTGGCCTCTGGGGGGCCACTTGACTGCTGCCGATCCTCCTGCTACAGAGCTTGCTCCACACCAAGGCAACTGGGGTGATCCCCAAAACCCAACTGGGATTGCACCACTCCTGTGTTCAAGACCCTCCAACGGTGTCCCACCACGCTGTGAGGATGGCTGCATTCTCTTCCTCCAACAGGAGTTCTTGAGACCCAGCTCCCGCTCACTCCACCCCCTCCCTCTGGACTCCAGACCTGACTCAGCGCCTGGCTCTCCCTGGGCCACGCTGCCGCCTCCCACACTGGGGTCTCCTCTGTGAGTTACTCTGCAGATGCTGCCCCGCAACCACCTGTCTCAGGAAGATCTCCCACCCCAGTGTTCCAGGTCCCAGGGCCTCAGGGCCCCTCACAACTTATTCCAACTGGTTACTTATTAACTGCCTACAATCTCTTTTCACAAGGCATGAACTCCACAAGGTCAGGGCTGTTCTGTTTCCTCTGTCCCAGCACTGGCATTGTGCCCTGCCTGCCCTCAGCACTAATGAAGACTTACTGATCAAAAGGAATGAATTCCTGAAAAGTCTGGAGATGTCCAGTACCCTGCAGTTTGGCTCATGTTTGTTCAAACCTCTTCCCATATTTTTCTGTGCATTGGAATTCTTCTCACAGATTGCCTCCTCCAGGAAGTCTTCCAGGATGTGCCCTGGTCCTCTTTTGCGCTCTCAGGTCACTCTCCCTGCTCTTCTGTTGAGCCCTGGAACAGGAACTCATGACTTTCCAGCTCCTACTGGAGATGCAGCACCTCGAGATGGAGAATCCAATGTCTGCTTTCCAGACGCTGGTGGCCAGAGGAGACCATGGCGGAGGTCCCTGCAGGCCTTTTGTGGGCTGTGGCCGATTTGGTTATTGAGTGGTCAAATTGTTTTGAGGAAACAGGGTGACGCTTGATTTCTTGAGAGCCACCTGAGTGTGTGCAGTCCACACCGTGTGGAAACAGACTCCAAGGGGCCCAGGCATGAGAGATCCATGACACAGAGGCAAGGCCTCAGGAAGGCAGGTGATATGGTTTGGCTATATCCCCATCAAAATCTCAACTTGAATTGTACCTCCTAGAATTCCCATGTGTGGTGGGAGGGACCCAGGGGGAGGTAACTGAATCATGGGGACTGGTCTTTCCTGTGCTATTCTCATGATAGTGAGTAAGTCTCACGAGATCTGATGGGTTTATCAGGGGTTTCTGCTTTTGCCTCTTCCTCATTTTCTCTTGCTGCTGCCATGTAAGAAGTGCCTTTCGCCTCCCACCGTGATTCTGAGGCCTCCCCAGCCATGTGGAACTCTGAAGTCCAGTTAACCTCTTTTTCTTCCCTGTCTTGGATATATCTTTATCAGCAGTGTGAAAAAAGGACCAATACAGCAGGGAACCCCTGCAACATCTGGCCAGGCCGCCACATTCAGGACAGAGTTTGGAGGGCGCATGGCTGTTCTGGGCATTTGCGTGTGAAGCATTTAACCCAAGGGCTCTGCAGATGGCTTCTTGATTGGCTGTGATTTCTTCTGAAAACATTTATGATCTTTTGAAGTATTCATAATTGTAAAGGGGTCTGGGGTGGGGACTCCCCTTTGGTTAGCAGTTTCTGCAACTGAAGTTAGAATTTGGCAAGATAGACATGGTGGGTGGAGCTGAAGGTCAGAGGTGAAATTCCTCTTATTCTGTAACAAGCGTTAATGAAGTGATGGGGCCTGTGTTACTGGAGGAAATAGCGGACTTGGAGGCAGGGCCTCGGCCAGCAGAGGTTGAGTGACAAGTACTATGTGCACGCAGGTGACAGGAGCATGAGTCTCCTCCCTGGAACGAGGTGCGAGGTCATTCACCATATTCACTTTCTCAGGAGATAGTAGGAGGCTTGTGGAAATCATGAAGCAAATGAGTCTATTTTAAAAAGCATGTGAAAATCTCCTGCTTGCTGGCCTTCCTATAAAGAGATTACGTGCTAGGAGGATAACTTCAGGCAAAAACATCACAAAACAGCCTGGTTTCCGCAGAGGGAAAGAGGTGCTGATGCCGGATCGATGGCAGAGGGGGAAGGACAGGAACAACCGAATGCCCCTCATGGCCGCCCTGGCCTGCTACCTGCAGCCCGTGTCCCTACCTGCTTCGCAGGGAGAGCCAGGCGGCTCCTTCGGAATGGGAGCAGTGGACCGGGCAGCAAAGGTGAAGGAAGGGTGTGGATACAGCTTTCCATGGCAGGAGGACATGAAAGATGAAAAACCTTCAGTAACTTGTTCCCAGGCCAGAAACACCACCTGTCATGTGTTGAATTGTGTCCCCCACCAAGTTCATATGTCAAAGTCCTAACCCCAGTATCTCAGGATGTGGCTTTATTTGGAAATAGGGCTTTGCAGATGTCATTGGTTGAGATGAGGTCACACTGGAGGACGGTGGACCCTGGCCCCATGTGCCTGGTGTCTGTGTGAGAAGATGGCCCCATGGAGAAACATGCAGGTGGGAACCACAGGATGATGAAGTAGCCAAAGACCTCAGCGAGCCCCACATGCTTGGGAGGCCTGAACAGATTCTCCCTCATGGCCTCAGAAGGACTCACCCTGCACATAGCTTGATCTTGGACTTGCAGCCTCCAGAACTGCAGGGCAATGCGTTTCTGTGTCAGCAACCCAGGCTGTGGCCATTTTCTTATAGTGGCCACAGGACTGACCCACCGCCTGCAGAGAGTGGTCTCTGTGTCCAAGTCAGAGCTGTTCTCCCAGGTTTCCTGCACTGGCGGGGAGGATGGGGCCAGGTACGGACTGCCCAGGGTGTGAGAAGGGCCAGGAGAAGTGGCAGAAGTGGCCAACCCTTCTGGCTGGGGTCCCTCCCATCCCCAGGAGACAGAAGGAGCAGTGTGGTCCCCGAGGGGCGAACTCCCTGGAGGGAAGTTTCATCTCCTGAGCTGACGGGGTCAGCTTTCCGGACCCTCTTTTTGGACCCTCTAGTCCTCCCTGGCCATTGTGTGTGCCCCAAGGGTCCTGCACAAGCCAACAGTGCCCAAAAGCCAGCCAGAGACGGGGCCGCCATGACACACTCTCCCACCCCACGGATCTGCCTGGTGTACAGGTAGTGGCACTGTCCCGTTGACGGACAGGTCTTGGGCCTCCATGCCTGTGAAGACCCTGTGAGAGGCGCCTCTTTCAGGGGAGGTGTGTGGCTCCCACATCAGCTTTCTCATCAAGGCCGAGGCTGGGGCCAGGCCACCCGAATTCCCACAGGGCGCACATCTCATCCCTCAAGCCCTCTGTGGTCTAACGGGGGTCCTAGTCTATCTTTCCTGCCCCCACAATCCTCATCCCATCTCCACCTTCCCATCAAGCCCCCAACTCCTGTCCTTCCAGCCAGGTCTTTGCCAGCACCCACAAATCCATCTTTCACCCCAGCCCACAACGCGCCCCCACCAGAGGCTCGTCCTCCTCAGAGCATCACAGCGCCCTGTCCTTCTCTCCCTGAGTCCTTCCCACCTGTCGCTAACTCTGCTTAAAGGTGTCTGAGTTCTTCCGCTGAACAGGAGCACCTTTAGGGCAGCAACCATGCCCAGCTGTCTTTGTGTCAACCCCAGCTTTCTGCCCACTGAACGCTTCACAGGAATGGGACATTTCTGGATTTGGAATTCATCCTGAGACAGGACCTGCTATTATCCCCAGTACCTGCTCCCCCAGTCCCCTGGGAGTTATACTGAGGGGGAGAGTGGAAGGGATTTTACTCTGAGAAGATCTCCTCCCTCTCACTCTGTTTATTTCGTGATTTAAAAATAATTTTCTGTTGAGAGTCTGTTTGTTGCTGTGACCTTTCTGCTATTTAAACAGAGCCCCTGCCTCATCCCCCGACACCCTCAGGTTTCCAGGCAGAACATTCCACATGGCTGCAACCTCCCCTGCCCAGCGAGGCTTTCGTACTCACTCCCCTCTGACGCCCCTGTGGGCAGCTCATTTTTCACAGTGAGGACCTGGAACTCAGCACAGGCTCTGTGTGAGGCCAGAGGAACGGACACGAAGCGCACTGAGCTGTCGCTCTCCTGCCCTTCCGGACCTCACACTTCTGCTGGTGCCGTGAGCTTTTTCTTGGCAGCACCTTCCCATTACGGATTCAGATGGAGCCTGAATCAGCTGCAACCCCTGAGCATTCTCTCCCTGCGATGGGTGTTGCTCCTGAGCCTTGAGCACACACAACCCTGGGCAGTTGTTGCTTTATTCTTTTAAGCACAAAGTAGAGCATTTCATAGGGATAAGTTGTAGGGTTTCAGCTTTACAATGGCAAAAAAACTTAAATTAACAAAACAGTACAGTGGTTATTGCAGAGCAGAACTGTCCTTAATTAAAGGGAATCCTTCCCTTAAGGCTGATGCTATTCCAGGGTGCGGACAAACCACGTGTTGCTTGTCCAGTCATCTGTCAGGGAACACTCAGGCTGCCTCCCCCTTTTGGCGATTATGAAGAATGCTGCTGCCAACAAGGATGTACAAATGCCCCATTGAGTCCCTGCTTTCTGTTCCTTTGGGTATACACCAAGAAGTGGGGTTGCTGGACCATCTGGTAATTCTGTGTTTAATTTTTTGAGAAGCCACATAGCAGCTGCACCATTTCATCATCATCTTAATTATTGATTTATACCTCAATCACACCATCATTCTGCTAGAATATTGTAACTAAGCAATTCATGCAAACATTTTTAAGATGTGAGGTCTTTATGTCACCCATTTTGATTTAATTGCTAACAAATTAATTTTTATAAAGATTAATAGCCCAGCAGAAAGTAATTATTTATAAACATGGAGTACATGTTGATTTATACTTTATTCTTCCTAACTAGTTCAAATTCTAATATTTTAGTAAGACATGTTTTCAATTTTCTTTGCCCCAAACTAATTTTATAGCCATGTTTTATATGTTGTTTTATTTACTATAAAATGTGATTTATCTTGATCACAATAAACATATCCTAATCACTGTGATATTATCACTTTCTAAACTTGATTCCATGGATAATTTCGAGATGCTTGTTTTTCAGAACTTTCTTCAAGTTGTTATCTGTAATCCCAAGGGTTCTTGGGATTTTGGGTAGCAAATAATTTAAGGTCAAACCCATAGAAATTAAACAGTAAGACAGATTTCTGCTTCCAGCCAAGGTGAAGTAAGAGGGACTTTATTTGTTCTCTTGCATGAAATAAAATATCAGACAAAATATGTGGGGAAAAAATGGCTTTCAAAGCATTTGACATCAGGCAACAAAGGATAGGGACCCCTGAGAGATGGGAAATCAATGAATTAAGCCACATAATTGCCTTAGGTTATGGCCTGGAGAGAATTTGCAGGCTGTGCTGCAGGGAAGGAAGCCCAGGAGGAGCCCAGTGGTCTCTCTGAATTGAGGAGATGGGGCTGAGAGCCTGAGAAGGCCAAGGTGTTAGCCTGTGTGGGGCAGGTTCTGTGCAGGAGAAAGCTTTGGAAGAGAGAGAGCACACATGCCCTGGGGATCTGCACTGGGTCCCCCTTAAAACCTATTTTTGCCTAGTGTTCCATTATTGGAATGCTAAACATCTGGGAGTTATTTATATCCTACTCTTCAAGGTCATCACCAAGGTCTGATTGCAAAAATTCAAAAAATTGCAACCTCAGGCATGAATGGATTAAGTCTTTCACTAATCAGCATATGCATGAGAGGGCAGGTTTAGAGAAACTATGATCTGAAAAGTTTGGAGAACAACAACAACAACAACAAAAATATGTGGTGCTCCTACAGAGCCAGAAACAGTTCCTATTACCAGCAGCCAAAGTGGGGGGAAAAAAAATCAAAGTTCATGGGGAATCAGAGGGAGTCCTCAGAAAGGGTATGTCTCCAAAGTGGGGTAAAATTAGCCTCCAGCTAAACATTGATCTGGTCCTGCCTACAAAAGCTCAAACATCAGATCCAAATGGAGCGATCTGCTTCCAAATAAATTACCTGTATGTCATAAAAAAAAAAAAAATAAAAAAAAAAATTTACAGAAATACACAAGGTAAAATGTACAATGTGTGGCATCCAATCAAAAATGACCAAGCAGGTAAAGAAGTAGGAAAACATGACCCATAATAAGGAGAAAAATCAACCAATCAAAACCAGCTCAGAAATAGCACAGGCTGCCAGGCGTGGTGGCTCACGTCTGTAATCCAAGCACTGTGGGATACCGAGGCAAGTGGATCACTTGAGGTCAGGAGTTCGAGGCCAGCCTGGCCAAATGGTGAAACCCTTGACCTTGAAAGCCACTGTCTCACCCCTCACCTCGTCCAGTCGCAGATGCATGTGTTGGAGAAACATGCATGACATGCATCCGTCCCTCTCTGTGTGTCCTCCCTGCCCCAGTCAAGTAGGCAAGCACTACATCACACAAATATACAGGAAAATAGGAAAATCCCCCGAAATAGAAAAATGCTAAGCCCCTAAGCGTATGTCCCCTGCACAGTGAAGGTAAAACTAACTTCTAGTCAGACAGAAGTTTATTTAAAAGTATGCCCTGTTAGGCTGTTTGCAATGGCTCTCACCTGTAATCCCAGCACTTTGGGAGGCTGAAGTGGGAGGAAAACTTGAGTCCAGGAGTTTGAGACAAGCCTGGGCAACACAGTGAGACCCCCATTTCTGCAAATTTTTTTTTCGAATTAGCCGGGCATAGCCGCGAGCACCTGTAGTCCCAGTTACTTGGGAGGCTGAAGCGGGAGGATCCCTCGAGCCAGGGAGGTCAAGGTTGCAGTGAGCTATGATTGCACCACTGCACTGCAGCCTGGGTGACAGAGTGAGACTGTCTCAAAAAACAAGCAAACAAAAAACCCAAAAGTATACCATGACTTGGGAATGTAATGAGAACTTGAATTTCTCAATCTTTTCAACTTCCGTAAAATAAAGTTTTATTATCTATCATAGGACTGCTATGAGGATGTGCAAATCAAAAAGTACCAGTGAAATTATGTTTCAAATATTAAAGAACTATACAAATGTAAAGAAAAGATATTGTACTGTGAGTTTATGGAAGTGAGGGCAAGAGAGGAAAGGAAAAGGAAAATGAAGAAGAGGAGTAAACGCACCGAGGCAGAATTGTGCCTCCCAAAAACCTCACTGATTTCTCTCCACCATCTGCTGCCGGGGAAGTGGGGTCCACGAACCGCTCAGAGCACTCAAGAGAGGACAGAGGGTCTGACAGCTGCTGTTCTGCAGCCGAATCTCGTTTCTTCAAAGTTTCTTTAATCCCGTTTTATCCAGGGGAGGTGGGTGGTCAGATCTGCATGATGAAGGGATTTGGAGGAGAAATGGAATAAGATTTAACCAAACAGAGCAAAGATAAATGGCTTTATTTAAATGGATTTCCATGGTGCCTTAAGAAGTCAACTGAACCCCCCTTTGAGCAACACTGGCACCAAGGATTTAAAGCACTAATTTAATCTCCATGCACGCTGACCACAAACAATGATCAGCTAATATCTAGCTAGGAAGAGATATCGCTTCCCATTTTTGTAACAACAAAAACCATTTATTCACAAAATCGTTAGGTACAGGCAGCTGGGAACTTAGAACATGGAATGACTTGGCTGGGTGCAGTGGCTCACGCCTGTAATCCCAGCGCTTTGGGAGACTGAGGAGGGTAGATTGCTTGAGCCCAGGAGTTCGAGACCAGCCTGGGCAACATAGCAAGAATCCATCTCTACAAAAAAATAGAAATAAAAAATTAAAAAGGAGTTGTGACACGTGCCTGTAATTCCAGCACTTTGGGAGACTGAGGCAGGAGGCTCCATTGAGTTCAGGAGCTCAAGGCAGCACTGAGCTATGATCATGCCACTGCACTCCATCCTGGGGCAACAAAGCGAGACCCTGTCTCTAAGAAAAAAAGAAAGAAAATAACGACTTATATTACAAGCTCCCTCAACTTATCCAAACATTCTTCCATGCTTCTCTAGCTACTATTCTCTATTCACCAACCTTAAGAGCCAATTAACTCATGTACATTGTTGCTTTTCTTAAAGTAAGTTCTTGTCTCATTGCTCTTAAGAGATCCCTCAAACCTCTGAATCTTTGCTTTCTTTTTTCCTTCTCTCTCCTTTTTAAATCAAAGTCATTCAATGAATTGATTATGACTCTAAGTGACCCCATATAATAATTGCCAAATAATTTCTCTTGTAATTACACAGATCAAAGTTTTCAATGATGTCTTAGCACATTTTGGGTGGATGAGTATAATTTATATTAGAAGATTTGGGCATTAAGACTAATGAAAATGCCAAGAAGAAAACCTTAAGACCATTTACCCTGAAAAAATACTGTTAATCTTGTGTTCTTATTATAAAGACTTCTTATATCTCAATTTCTAAAGCCAATTTAAAAGGCAAAGATAGGCCGGGCGCGGTGGCTCAAGCCTGTAAACCCAGCACTTTGGGAGGCCAAGACGGGTGGATCACAAGATCTGGAGATCGAGACCATCCTGGCTAACACGGTGAAACCCCGTCTCTACTAAAAAATACAAAAAACTAGCCGGGCGAGGTGGCGGGCGCCTGTAGTCCCAGCTACTCGGGAGGCTGAGGCAGGAGAATGGCATGAACCCGGGAGGCGGAGCTTGCAGTGAGCTGAGATCCGGCCACTGCACTCCAGCCTGGGCGATAGAGCGAGACTCCATCTCAAA
>NW_016806331.1:795355-855893 GCF_001698545.2 Rhinopithecus bieti | reverse complement strand
TACACACATGCACACGCACACCCACACACGCACACCCACACACACACGCACACACACACACATGCGCACCCACACACGCGCACACACACACGCACACCCACACCCACACACGCACACCCACACACACACGCACACCCACACACACACGCACACACACACACGCACACCCACACACGCACACCCACACACACACGCACACACACACACACGCGCACACACACACACACGCGCACACACACACGCACACTCACACACACACACACGCGCACCCACACACACTCTCACTCACAGTGTACAGCTTTGGCCCCAGTCTTTTCTCAGCACAACCCGGGTGATTCTTTCAAAACTTGAGTCTGATCATGTCACTTCTCTGTTAAAAACCACCTGAAGCAAAAGTAAAAACCAAGGTCATTCCAACGATCTTCCAGGTGCTGACTGCTGGTTCCCCAGGACCCTCTGAGGTCACCGCCTGCCACTCCTGGGCTCATTCCCTTTGGTGCAGCCACATGGGCCTTCTTCCTGGTCCCAAACCCCCCAGCATCACTCTGGGCTCAGAGCCCTTCGCCTCCTATTCTTTCTGAAATGCCTGCTTCTCACACTCTTCAAGCTTTTGCCCAATGACTGCATGGTCCTCCTCATAATCCTATGGAAAGGACCCCTTGGAAAAACGTGACACTTCTTGTTTTTACCCACAGTATATGTCACCTAATAAAATATGGAACTTACTTAGTTTGTTTTCTGTTTATCCACCCTGTCTATAATATAAACTCTATGAGGACAGAGATTTGTATTGTGTACACACATACACACACACACACCCCTAGAATCTTCAACAGTGAAACTCGGCAATAATGTGCATCAATAAACATTTGTTGAGTGAATGAATGAATGAAAGGGCACAATTTGTAAAGAAAAGCAAGACCATGTTGTATACAAAGTTGCATATCCACCTGTAATCCCAGCACTTTGGGATCACTTGAGGCCAGGACTTCAAGACCAGCCTGGGCAATGTAGTGAGACCCCATATCTACAAAAAAATTTTTTTTAATTAGCCCAGCATAGTAGCATATGCCTGTGGTCCCAGCTACTTGGGAAGCTAAGGCAGGAGGATTTCTTGGGCCGAGGAGTTTGAGGCTGCAGTGAACCATGTTCATGCCAGTGCACTCTAGCCTTGGTGACAGAGTGAGACCCTATCTCAAAACAAGTAATAAAAAAGTTATATATTTTTCTATTTTTATGTATTACCATATCAGGAAAATTTTCTCATGTCATTAAATATTATTCAAAAATAAAATTTTCAATGTCTGTATCTGTTTCATCATCTAGATGTACATGATCTACTTAACCATTTTCCTATATTGGGGAATTTGGATTGCTTTACACTTATAAGTGATTCTGCAAACAATATCCATGAGTTTATTTCCTATGTATTTGTCTAGTGTTTAATATGTGCTAAGCTTGGTATTGAGGCTACAAGGAGCAGCTGGAATCCAGTCCTTATTATGAAGGTCTCAAGCAGGTAGGAAAAAGAGGAAAGGCCGGGTGCGGTGGCTCACGCCTGTAATCCCAGCACTTTGAGAGACTAAGAGGGGTGGATCACTTGAGGCCAGGAGTTTGAGACCAGCCTGGCCAATATGGTGAAACCCCATCTCTACTAAAAATACGAAAATTAGCTGGGCATGGTGGCAGGCACTTGTAATATCAGCTACTCGGGAGGCTGAGGCAGGAGAATTACTGGAACCTGGGAGGTGGAGCTTGCAGTGAGCCAAGATCATGTCACTGTACTCCAGCCTGGGTGACAACAGCAAGACTCCATCTCAAAAAAAAAAAAAAAAAAAAAAAAAAAAAAAAACAAGAGAGAGAGAAAAGGAAGGAAGAAGGAAGGAAAGAAGGGAATTTAAGTGTGGTCAATAGAAAAGAATGATGTTAGAAATGGTTATTAATAGATTTATTCTGCCACAGGTCACTGAACTCTGTTAATTGCTAGTTTTTCCTTTACTCCTGAGATTGAATCTCTTCTATTTATCTAGCCTCAAGTTCACCAATCTTTATTCTGCCAATGCAAGTCTGCTATTAAGCCCATCCAGTGAAATTTTCATTTCAGATATTGTATTTTCAGTTCCTAAAGTTATGTTGTTTATATACTGTCTTATAAATTAGACCTAACCTAGGTACTGCTCTAACAAAAACCTGACTATAATATATGGCTGATTTGCCAAGGAATAACTTGTCTGGTGCCAGTCCCGTCCTTGTTATAATTAGCATAAGTGAGAGGAGACAAGTCATAACAAGTTGGTTGGGCAGATGCTCTCCACTGTTCACTGAATAATAAAAAAGGGCAGAATGGGAAGGTGGAGATAAATAAAAAGACAAAATGTTTTGTTGCTGCTGTTGTATGGAACTGTTATATTTTGCAGATTATACCCATATCATCTCTTTTATGCTTTATGATATGCAAAGTAGGCCAATATAATAATGAAGTCTAGCTGACTCGTGGGATTGTAATAAAGCTGATAAATGGGTTTGTAATCTATGAATCACATGAAAATTATTGGCTGGTAAATTTCCACAGGTCAGTTGATGCAACAATACAACTTTCATCAAATACATTTCAATCAGGTGCAGGAATCCCACCCTGGGGCTGATCTGAGAATGGACCTAGAACGCTGATGCTCCTTGTTATCATGATGCTAAATGAATTTATCAAAAATAAGTTATGATATTTTACATATGCTATGATAAATAATATACTTAGGTAAAAGAATACATTGATAATTAGCTTGCACTCTGGATGTTCAATACAAATATTTCTAGAAACTACAATGGAAATGCAAAGCATGGTTAGAAGATATAAAATATATAGAAAGCCGCTCCTGAAAATCAAGCAAAGAGTATGTTATTGCCAGTAAAACAGTAACTTAAGAATAATATTGGCCGGGCGCAGTGGCTCAAGCCTGTAATCCCAGCACTTTGGGAGGCCGAGACGGGTGGATCACGAGGTCAGGAGATCGAGACCATCCTGGCTAATATGGTGAAACCCCGTCTCTACTAAAAAATACAAAAAACTAGCCAGGTGAGGTGGTGGGCGCCTGTAGTCCCAGCTACTCGGGAGGCTGAGGCAGGAGAATGGCTTGAACCTGGGAGGCGGAGCTTGCAGTGAGCTGAGATCTGGCCACTGCACTCCAGCCTGGGCAACAGAGTGAGACTCCGTCTCAAAAAAAAAAGAAAAAAAGAAAAAGAATAATATTAAATCACTCGCTGTTCTTTTCAGTCATACTCTGAGCTTCCTATTCAAAACTATGTTTTCTAATTCAAAAAGTTATTGCTTATTCTTGGAACAATAATCAAGACCCCATGCTGAAGGCTTCAGCCCTCACTCCAAGAACATCAGGATTGACTTAGTAAGAACTTTTTACCCCCAGCCAATACAGAATGATGCATTTTCACTGTCTTCCCCACATGCTCACAATACTACCCAGTGCTCACTGGCAATGAAGGAGGAATCATGGTAGCCAAAGATCTCGTAGTTCTAGGTTAGACTATTGCAGCATTGGTGAAGCAGGTCCCCGTGGGCCACAGAGTCTCTCCTTCCAGATGACTCTGCACAGAACCACCTCAACAGCGTTGGCCCCAGTCCACGTGGATCTCAAGCTTCTTAAATGGCGTCTGTGTCTTTATTAAGATAAAAATGAAAGGACATGGGTGGTTTTTAAGGCATGGAAAGGAAGACTCTTAACACTATTTCCAAGGGGCTAACAAGAATTGGCCTTCAAATCTTCCCCAAAGAATGAAAATGCCTTTGAGGATATAAATGGATTAGAATTCCTCAAAAAAAGAAAAGACTGGCGAGAGTGACATTTCCTTTTTCTATTGTTTGAAGAAGAGAATGTGTTTCTTTTTATCCTAATATAAGAGTTAATGCAACAGTATAATAAAAAGCAGAGGTGGAATTTCTCCTATAAGGGAATTTCAAAGGGAGGCAATCTGCTTTTGAAAAGTTGGGATGACTTCTAAGTGGAGGCTGCTCGAGACGCAGGGCAAGCTGGTGTTCAAACACACCCCACACAAGCAATTCACCTGACAGCTGAGTGATGTGTCCAAATGCAAACGGATGGGATGGATCTTCGAGGTTACTTTTGTCAGCATGAGAACTACGAGAAAAATTCACCTTTGAGAGTCTTAGTATTGCTGTTTGAAAAAGAACTTGGCCCGTTCAGCCCTCCGTTTCTATTTTCAGGGCTACGTAAATTAATTCCAGTCTTTTTCAGAGGTGAAGGAAATTTCTCTAATAAAAGTCATTGATGTTTTCACATTTTCATCATCTTTTAAAACTGTACTGCAACATTTTATGAAGGCTAATTTAGTGGAATGTCATGTTATTTATTTTACAGTGTGGATCTGAGGATAGACTAGCCTGCCTTTTTTGATAATGAAAAGCAGAGTTTTAAACATTGAAAAAATAAGGAAAAGGCAAAATGTTATGGAATGTTACTTTACGTTACTTTTATTATATTTTAATGTCATTTGAATATGCATAAATATAAACCAAAGTGTTGGCCTTTTACAATAACTCGTTTGCAGCAAAATGAAAAGAAATATACATAATAGGAACAGATACAATGGAAACCATGAGCCCATGTTGACAGCATCAATTGAATGCAAAGGATCATATGATTTTGCTGAGATCCATCTGTATCTTCCAAAGAGAATGTGGCACTAAGTGACTTGCTGCCTGTTCCTGTAAGTTCCTGTAAGCTCTGCACACCCATGGTGCTTTGGGAAAGGCTGTTTCTCTCATGACTATTTCCTTATTGAGCCACGGACACCTCTGGTTTTCACCTGGTATAAATGCATTGCTTATTTGTAGTCGGCTTTTGTTCTTCCTCTTTCACCTCGGGCAATTAAATAAGGACTCCCCCGACCGTGAATACTAAGGCAAACATGGGACTGACATGACACCACTCTGTTGGTGATCAGTTGGCCTTCTAGTTGGTCCAGAACACAAAGGCAAAATTCAGCTAGACAGTACTTCTGTAGGCCCCAGCTTGATCAACAATGATGTAGTTGCTGGACCCTGCTCTGGGAAGAAATCATTAAAACATGCAATGGTTGTGAAATCAGGTTTTTATTTTTTGCCTCAGTTCTGCCTTTTATGCAGCAAGTCCTCCCCATTTGCCACCCAGAAAACTGCTAGTCACCCTCCAGGACCCCACACAATGTCGCTGCTTCTGCAGAGTCTATGTCAATGCAGGCACACAAACCACACCCATATGAGGCTGACCATTTCCTACTTTGGGCTTGCAAAGCCCTTTGCACCAGCCCCTAGGGAGCATTTCTCACTACTGACTGCTTTGCCCCATATCCATCTCCTCCCGCCTTTCAGTCTGTGAGCTTGAGCTCTTCATAAACTCAAGAACAAGAAACACTGTTTTTCCATATTCAACTCACTAGAGCCCAGAGTTAGCAGGCCCTCCGTAAATGTAGAAGGAATAAACTTCCAAAAAACGTTTGTAAAACATGAAAAGCAACAAGCAAATAAATCAAAATGCAATGGAATAAGAATCTGTGTTATGGACATACGTGGTCCCTCATTAGGGCCACCACCACCCACCGCCCACCCCACCCACCGCCAACACATACCTCACTTCTACAGACCCAGAAGGTGTGGTCTATAACCACACATAGAGTGTGGGAATGTTTTCTTTTGTTTCAATGGACATTGCAGCATGGGCTATTGCAGGCATGCACTTCACTGTCAGGCAGAGATTAACTCTGTGTGTCTTCACTGAACCTGCTTATAAACTGTAGCTGAGAGCAGAAAGCCTTGGAGCTGTTTTGCCCCAGGCCTGGGGTAGAAATGGGATATGGTAGTTTTCTGGGAGGTTGGGCAGTAGGAGCCTGTGAGTAATTCCTCTTAGAGAGCAGAGGGTGCACCTGCCCCTGGGAATGCCAGAAGGCAGCCTGCTGAGCCTCCTGACCTGGGGCCCTGAAAGGAAACAGGGGAGTGGGACAAATGGCTCCCAGGCCCTAGGGTAGATTAAAGTCTGTGCAGAGTCCCACCTGTGAGCTATAAAAAAACAAGAAGGCAGAAGGCAACATGGGAGAATTTTCCATTTCAGAGATTTTGATAGGCATTTGTCGATTGAGTGTGTGACAAAGGGAAGAACCCTCTAAGCAGGATAACGGTGAGAGAGGATTCAAGAACAGCAGTTTGCAAGCAGCCAGAACAGCCAGTCTAAACTGGAGCCAAAGGTTGCCTCTAGTCCATCAATGGAAGTGATGGTTTAAGAGTTGGTCTAGGGCCAGGCACGATGGCTCACGCCTGAAATCCCAGCACTTTGGGAGGCTGAGGCGGGTGGATCACGATGTCGGGAGTTTGAGACCAACCTAGCCAACATGGTGAAACCTCATCTCTACTAAAAATACAAAAATTAGCTGGGCATGGTGGTGGGCACCTGTTATCCTACCTACTTGGGAGGCTGAGGCAGGAGAATCGTTTGAACCCAGAAGGCGGGGGTTGCAGTGAGCCATGAGCCGAGATCGTGTAATTGCTCTCTAGCCTGGGCAACAGGGTGAGACTCTGTCTCAAAAAAAAAAAAAAAAAGAGTTGGTTGATGGGGCCAGGCGCAGTGGCTCATCCCAGCACTTTGGGAGGCTGAGGCGGATGGATCATCTGAGGTCAAGAGTTCAAGACCAGCCTGGCCAACATGGTGAAACCCTTTCTCTACTAAAAATACAAAAAAAATAGCCGGGCGTGGTAGCATACGTCTGTAATCCCAGCTACTCAGGAGGCTGATGCAGGAGAATCACTTGAACCTGGGAGGTGGAGGTTGCAGTGAGCCAAGATCACACCATTGCACTTCAGCCTAGGCAACAGAGCAAGACTATGCCTCAAAATAAAATAAAAGAGTCAGTCTATCAGTGACACACAGCTGACCCTTGAACAACATGGGTTTGAACTGCATGGGTCCACATATATGCAGATTTTTTTCAATAAATATATTGGAAACATTTTTGGGGATTTTCTACAATTTGAAAAAACAGGTGAACTGTGTAGCCTAGAAAGAGTGAAAAAATTAAGAAAAACATATGTCATGAATGCATAAAATATATGTAAATACTAGTCTGTTTTATCATTTACTACCATAAAATATATACAAACCTATTACAAAAAGTTAAAATTTATCAAAATTTATGCACTCGAACACTGACAAACTGAAGTACATACTCCACTACTGGAATGATTCTGTAGCCACCTCTTGTTGACCTTGGTGAATTCAAGTATTGAATCTGCAGAAAACCAGTGTGACCCTAACTACCTCTACCTGAGCAGTTCATCTTTCCAGTAAATTGAGTATTGCAGTAAAAAGTGATCTCTTGCAGTTCTCCTGTACTTTTCATTGTGTTTAGTGCAATACCATAAATCTTGTTTTCTGTTTGTTTGGTTGGTTGGTTGGTTTTTTTGTTTTTGTTTTTGTTTTGTTTGAGATGGAGTTTCACTCTTGTTGCCCAGGCTGGAGTGCAATGACATGATCTCGACTCACTGCAACCTCCGCCTCCTGGATTCAAGCAATTCTCCTGCCTCAGCCTCCCAAGTAGCTGGGACTATAGGCGCACCACCGCATCTGGCTAATTTTGTATTTTTGGTAGAGATGGAGTTTCACCATGTTGGCTGGGCCAAGTCAATTTTTGAGTCAATTTCTTGGTGGCCACTTTTTGGAAATGCCCCACGTGTTCTTGAAAGACTGAGTATTCTCCAGTTTTGGCGTGCAGTATTTCATGTATGCCTATTGGGCCCAGATTTTAAATTATGTTGTTTAAATCTGACATACCCTTGCTGGGTGGTATCTTCTTGATGCATTGATTACTAGGAGTGGTGTGTTAACATACTCAATAGGTCGGTGTTTTGTCCATTTCTCTCACTGGTTTTTTATAATTCATTATAATGGAACAACAAATTTAAATTTGTACCTGCTCGTCCATTTTGATTTTATACATTTTGAAGCTATGTTAGCAGGTTACAAAAGACTTTTAAAATTATCACATTTTCCTGGTAAGTTGACCATTTTGTCAATGCACGGTGACCCTCTTTATTTCTAGGAATGCTTTGTGTCTTAGGCTGTATTTCATCTGATATTAATATAGTTGTAACAGCTTTCCTTTGAGTATTTGCCCTTTTCCATCCCTTTATTTTCAAACTTTAACTTAATTAAAAAAAAATATCATCACCTTTCTAAAAACAAAAGGACTTTAGAAGGCTTTAACTGTGATAATCACGTCTCAGTTTACACGCCATTGCTTTCTTAGTTTCTGGCTATTCTGATTTCATTTTATCCCACAAATGATACATTATTATTACTGGGTTTTAAATCAATGTTTAGATTTACCCACATGCTTATTACTGTTGTGCTCATCATTTCTTCTTGAATTCAGATCTTTCTTCTGAAACTATTCTTCCTTCACTCTTTTAGAAAGGTGTGTCAAAAGCACATCTTCAAAAGAGTGTGTCAGCTGTAAATTCCATTTTTGTTTGTCTGAGGAGTCTTTATTTCTTGGAGAACAGATATTCTGGGCATAAAATTTTAGATTAAGAATGATTTCTCACAATATCTTGAAGATATTATTTTACCATCTTTTGGCTTTTATATTGTTGAAATGTTGTCTATGAAACTGTTCACCTTTAGGTAACCTGTTTTTTCTCTCCATTCTTAGATGTTCCTACTATCTTTGGCATCCCTCAAGGCGCTATGATGCTTGTAGAGTGTTTATCATTATTATTATTCTGCTTGGTGTTCACTAGTTTCTTAATCTGAATATTATAGTCTTTCAATAATAATAGAAAATTCTCTTCAATTATCTCTTCAGATATTTCCTCTCTCACAGTCTGTCCATCTCCATCGCTTTATCTCTTTCATGTTTTCCATCTCCTTTATATTTTATATTTTACCTAAATTATTCAGATCTGTCTTCTAATCTACTTAGTCTCTCTTTAGCTTTATGTGTGTTTTCAGATCTGCCTTCAAATTTAATGAGTCTCTCTTCAGTTGTATTTAATCTGTTGTTTACTTCATCTATTGAGTTTCTGATTTTAGTCATTATATTTTTCATATTTAGTACTTTTATTGGTTCTGTTTTGTACCTGCTTGTTTATTTCCTTGATAATTCCTTACCATCATACTTTCAAAATCTTCTTTTACTTCTTGAAACATATAAAAGAGATTTATTTTGCATTCTAGCATCTGATTTGGTTTTTCTGAATCACATTCTATGTTTTGTAGTTTCTGCTGACTCTTGCTCATGGTGGCTTATTTCCTTGTGTGGATTGTGCTGTTTGATAGTTAACTTATGTTCCATAGAACTTTATCTGTTAAAGCCTGAGTTTAAAGTTTATTTCTTCCAAATTTGCCTGGAGATTTGACTCACCTGAGACTTTATTTCAACTAAATTTTAAGTTCTTCATCCCCACACAAGTAGTATGAATTCCAGTCCCAGGCTCCTGTGAGTATGAGATTTAAGAATTCTTTGGAGATACCCTTTGTTTGTTCAGGTCAATCTAGAGCCAGACCATCTCTTTCAGCAGGGCGTGTTTTCCCCCCAACCCACTGCAAGTTGTACTGTTTGAAGTATCACATTTTAAGGATTGTGGCCTAATTTGAGATTTTCCAATTTGACTTGCTACTTGGCTCAGGTGCCCAGGTTTGTGCTCTGTCCCTAAGCAAGTGGACTATTAAATCTATGATCTAGGCCACCAGGGATGGGTAGATGTCCCCAGCAAAGGGCTGTTTTCAGCTGCCGGACCACCTTTCCCGATTCATGCTTCCTTGTTTCAGGATCAGACAATTTCCCATACTTCCCCACTAGCCCAGCCATGCATAGGAGATGTTTTCTTTCTATACTGTATCCATTGTTTTAGGTGTTCTCCAGTGGAAATTTCTCCAAACATGATAAGGAATAGAAGAATCACTGCTTCCATGTTTTGGTATTTCTAAAATTTTGCTTCTAAGTGTGATATTGGCAGTGTAGTTCGTTTTTCCCTTTCTGAGCATGTCTCCTTCCCTGGTTTCTGTGACCATATTCTTTTCCCTCATTTTTCCATCTTTTGAAGAAAGAGTCTGCTGTTCCTTCACCTTATCAACCAAGATCAGGTTCTGGGAGTCATTCTTGACTTTTCCTTGCCCCTCACACACATTTGGAGTTGAACTCGTATTGGTCTTTCTTCCTTGTCTGCCTGTCCCCACTCTTCCTCTGTCTCTGCTATTCCACAACCTCGTGCCCCATTGCATGAATGGATTCAAAATCCTCCTAACCACGCCCCCCACCTTCTGGTTGTGTCCTTCAGCTCATTACTTTCCTTCTGTTCCCAGAGGAATTGTTTGATGCCCTCCTCATTCTTTCCAGCATCTTGTCTCTTGCAGATAGTAACCTCTACGTATTGCCTGAACACCAGGCTGTAAGAGAATGGCTGTCCGCTGTCTGCAAAAGGATGAGTCCCTGCCTCTTGCTGAATCCATACTGATGGCAGCGGCAGGGCTGGAGCCAAACTTGCTTGCTGATGCCAGTGTCTGTGCTTGGTCTAGCACATCCTACTGTTGTAACAGGTGTTGATTAAACTGCCAGCAAAACTTGGCTACATGCTTAACAAATTCCTTCAAAATGTAATCAGTATTTACAAAGGATATGAATTATCATGAAAATGTTAACTGTTTAAAATCCTTCTCTTGACAACATTTAATTTTAATTGGAGGTGCTGTCAATTCATGGTATCTATTCAACTTCTTTAATTTTCGTAGCTTATACCATTGAAGCTGGGAGATTCTGCTTAGGGACTTCCCCAAACCTCAACCCGAAGCTCCACACTAAAGATACTCATCAGATGTTTGTTAATAAAAGAATGACAAGGGCCGGGCGTGGTGGCTCAAGCCTGTAATCCCAGCACTTTGGGAGGCCGAGGCGGGAGGATCACGAGGTCAGGAGATTGAGACCCTCCTGGCTAACACGGTGAAACCCCGTCTCTACTAAAATACAAAAAACTAGCCAGGCGCGGTGGCGGGCGCCTGTAGTCCCAGCTACTCGGGAGGCTGAGGCGGGAGAATGGCGGGAACCCGGGAGGCGGAGCTTGCAGTGAGCCGAGATCGCGCCACTGCACTCCAGCCTGGGCGACACAGGGAGACTCCGTCTAAAAAAAAAAAAAAAAAAAAAAAAAAGAATGATAAGATAAAACCATAAATGAATAAAATAAATTCTTCTCAATTTTGTGATTAAATAAGTGGGTGCACAATTGTCAAGTTTAAGGTTATGGAGAAATAAGCCAACATGTGGCCTGAAGGACTCTGGTCGTCACCATCCGTGAGATGAAGGGCATGAATCAGTAAAGAGTCAGTGGTACCCAGCAGACTGAAGTTGGCCAGCTATAAACCTCATCCTCAGAATGCTATAAGCCTCATAATGCTATAAACCTCATTCTGGTCACTTGGAAGATGTGGCAGACAATGCCTCTTTCAGAGAGTAGCTGTGAGGATTAAAAGACATGACAAATGTAAAACAATGGTGGGGTGGGGTTCTGACACATAGTAGGTGCTCAGTAAAAGTGACGTCCACTCCTTTTCCTCTGCTTTCTTATTATGAGCAATGTCTAATAGATTTTTTCAAAGTGTATCTATTTAGCGCCCAAATACCTAAAACAAAATTCCAACATAGAGAAAATAATATACAGTGGGCATGTCATCTATGCAAAGGTAAATGTCTGGATTTCCAATTACATTTCCCCACTTTTTAATTGTCTGTTCTAGCACCGGTTTGACATAGCCCAGGAAGTAAAGTCTGAAAGGAAATGTATTCAATGTCCCTGGCATAATCTGGCAAGGCCTGAAATCCCATGGGCGTGTATGTGTATACATTAGTGTGTATGTGTGTATGTGTATATATACACGAGCGTGTATGTGTGTATATGTGTGTCTGTGCATGTGTGTATGTGTATATATGTATGCATGCATATATATATGTGCATGTACACGCATATGTATGTGTATGTGTGTATGTGTGTATATGTGTGTGTGTGTATATGCATATGTGTGTATGTATGTGTGTGCTTGTGAATGTGTAGGTACATATGTGTCTGTGCATTGAGCATGTGTATGTGTGTGCATGTGTATATGTGTAAGTATATGCATATGTATGCATGCATATGTGTGTGTGTGCATGTGAATGTGTAGGTACATGTGTGTGTATGCATTGTACATGTGTATATATGTGTGTGTGTACATGCATCTATGTGTGTGTGTGTGCATGTGTGTATATGATGTGTGAGTGTGCACTCACACCAGTGTTTGTTCTCTCATCCTCCAACCCCCCGTTCCCACCTGCACAGCCTCCTGGCCCCATTAGTCACAAAGGTGGCACCTCGTAAAGCTGCCATCCCCTCACAACTCGCCGAGCCATCGGTCGTGCAGATTTACAGAGTGATGTCTGGGTGACTGGAAAGTGCTGCTGCTTTACAGGGTGCAGCAGATGTCCACGCTGTACGACCAGAGCAATGGCTTTGCAAACGCCTGTGGGAAAGCATGGGGTTGGGCCCTTGAGAGGAGCAAAGTCCTCAGTTTCAGAAAAGCCTGTTGCTTCCTGCCTTGAACTTGCAGACCAAGGCAGGGGGACAAAGCTAAAGGTCATAACATAACAGGGCAGGACCGGGCAGAATCTGCCGTCTCGGCTCCTGACTCAGCGCCCTTTGCCCTGCTCCACTGCAACTCAGAAGCACTCACGGAGGAGGAACAACTTCACGCATTGCTTTACAATCTGTCCTGTCCCAAAGTAACAGGGAACCCAGCCGAGATCTTCTCGTATCTCTTAGCGTGTGGCCTTGGAGGAGCTCTCTGGTGGGCAGTGATACCAGCAGAGGCTCTGCGGACACCCAGGAGGGCAGGCTAGAGCTCACAGGGTGTGGGTCATGTCCATGATTCCCACCACATCTGCCCTCTCCAGGTCAGCTCCTCTCACCCAAGTCAGGGAAGGCCTTTGCCAACTCTGCATGCCAGTGATTCTGAGCATGGGTCCAGTGCCTGGCATAGGGGCTGTGACTACTGGTGAAGGTGCATCAGCAAACCAGACAGGAGGGAGCACAGGGATTCCCTGGAGTGCGGATGGAACCCTCACCTGGGCCATGCATGGCCAGAGCTGCATCCAAGCCTGGCTTACAGACTCTATCCCAAGGCAGGAGACCCTGCCCTGGGAGGCTCACTATCCAGTGGGGAACAAATAGCTCCATAAGCAACACCCGCCGTGCATCCTGTGACCCGGGCAGTGCCAGGCACCGTAGAGGATGAGCAGAGACACCTCAGCCAGTCTCGGGGGTGAGGGAAGGTTTTCTAGAGGAATCAAGAGCCCACCTGAGATCAGAGGGATGAGAAAAGCTGGCTTTAGAGGGAGGAGGGGTGGGGAGCGAGTGCTGACCAGCCTGGCCTGCATGCTCAGGGACCCAGCAGGCAGCGCAAGAGCCAGGGTCGTGTTTCAGGAGCGTTGGGAACTCGGCCTGGCTCAGATAGCATCAGGGCAGGGGGAGGCCGTGAGAGAGGAGGCTGCAGGGGACCCAGAGCCATCAGAAGTTCTCACTGTCATCCCGGAGGCACTGGGAAGGTGCATGAGGGGGAAGGCGGGGACAGGACCAGTCATTCATTTGGAAGGATCATTTGGTCACAGTGGGGGGCACAGGCTGGAGGGGCAGGACCAGACTTCAGGCCACAGAGGACACTGGTGCAATAGAACAGGTGCAGCTACAGTCCCCGGCAGAGGCAGGTGTGTGGGAAAGGAGGGGAAGTGCAGCAGCACTGGGCAGTGAGCTTGGAGGGTGACGGGAAGATAAGACCCCAGGTCTGCCTGGGCTGTTGGTTTCCATGATTTCCTCCGTGGCATGACTTGCAGCAACAGAGCCCAAGCTCCCTCAACTCCCAATCCAGAGTATTTCATGTCACTCAACACACTCAGGCCATGAGCCTGGACCTTGATGTCTGGCTGCAGAGTTCCCACTGAGTGTCACTGGTGTGGCCAGCACAAGCTTCTCCCCTTCCTACTTACCCTAATCGACTGTACAATAAGGAAAGCGCCAGTCCGTTTCTCATTGAGACGCTGCATCACTGTGCAGACAGCGCGTCTCTGAGCCATGTCTGGGACCTGGGAGCCCTCCTCACAGCCACCGTCTCAGTTCATTTGGAATGCTGAGAGCAGGGCGTTCTCCCCTCTTCTCTCAAAAAGACCCCTGCAAAACTCAGCAGCAGGTCCTTCCTCATCTGAGCCCTGAACCAAATCAGTCCACTTGCTTGCGGGATCCCAGAGGTTGAGCCTAGTGCGTCTCAGCTCCGAGTCCCTCCTCCCCTCCAAGGGACTGTTCTGGGAGCCTTGCTGGCATTTCTTCCTGTCCCTTATGTTACCAGGATTCCTCACTACTGGGAGCATCAGCCATGATTCAGGAAGGAGGTGGAATTGGTGTGGGATCCTGAAGGAGCCTGGATAGCAGGCAGCAGAGTGAGGACCCCCCGAGGGGCACACCCTGCAGTAAAGAAGGAGGAGAGTTTGGGCAAGCTTCAGGTTGTGCTGCGAGGGTGGGTGGGAAGGTGGAAGTGTGGGCAATGATGGAGGGTGGTACTACCAGGTCCCACAGTCATGGGGAGACACATGGCACCTTAGAGCAGGGGACGACGTGAACAGCACTGTGCCCAGGGAAGCACCACAGTGGGGAGGCCAACAGGGGCTATTTCTTTGTTGAGATGAGACTGGAGTCCAAAGTGGGAGAGTGGCAGAAGGACAAAGGGGGAAGCACATGACCATAGCGCAGAAGACAGTCTTGAAGTCTAGGCAACCAATCAGGCTATGAGAGTGGTGCAGACTCCCAGGGGCTCCGAGATCAGGACCTGGAGGCCTGGGAGGATCAGTCTGAGAACGGCACCACCCTGATAGGGATAAGGAGAAGCTCCCTCTGCTCTTAGTTCAATCGTCAGATGCCTTCAGTGAATCCATGGACAGGCTGGTCGGAAGCTTCTCCTCCCTGCACCTGGGATTGTGCAAGCCTCTGAAATTCTTTGACATCTTTTGGAAAAGCACTTTTAATTACAAGGCAGTTATTGTCTAGCATTTTTAGTTTGAGATATGGTCACTAGTCTGTGAGCTCCTAAAAATTTGGAACCATCTCACCACGCCTTGCTCCAGCCATCTTCTGGGAAGTACAGCCGTCCTAAGTGCTCATTAAAACTTTCCTGAATGAATAAACTAGTACAGCCGCTATGGAAAACAGCATGGAGATTCCTCAAAGAAGTAAAAGTAGATCTAGCATTTGATCCAGCAATCCCACTACCAGGTATCTACCCGGAAGAAAGAAGCCATTATTTGAAAAAGATACTTACACACACATGTTGATAGTAGCACGATTCACAATTGCAAAATCGTGGAACCAACCCAAATGCCACCAATCAACAAGTGGATAAAGAAGCTGTGGCATATATATACAATAGAATACTACTCAGCCATAAAAAGGAACGAATTAACAGCATTTGCAATGACCTGGATGAAACTGGAGACTATTATTCTAAGGGAAATAACTCAAGAATGGAACACCAAACACGGTATGTTCTCACTGATATGTGGGAGCTAAGCTATGAGGACACAAAGGCATAAGAATGATACAATGGACTTTGGGGACTTGCGGGGGAAGGGTGGGAGGGGGTGAGGGATAAAAGACAACATATACAGTGCAGTGTACACTGCTAGGATGATGGGTGCACCAAAATTTCACAAATCGCCACTAAAGAACTTACTCATGTAACCAAATACCATCTGTATTCCAATAACTCATGGAAAAATAAAATAAAATAATTTTAAAAAATAAAATACAAAAACAAAAACAAAACAGTGACTGGCTTTGTCGTCTTCACACTGGAGCGGGCCGTCTGTGCAGGGCATTCCTGCATGCCCGTTGTTTGATGTCTCCGTGTCCGTTGTTGCATGAGTGCCCCTGACCCGCCAGCAGCCACCTGCACATTTCATTAGCTGAGTTGCTCTCCTCCGGCCCATTAATCAAGCTGTTAAATACAGGACTTAACACCACGCCAAGCCACTTATCTGCCAAGGCCTGGGCTCCGGCCCCTCCGCTTCCCCCACGGCGGTTGAGGAAATCATTAACACCTCACATGCAACCCCACTGCTCTCCTGCTCTGCACGTTAACCAGAACTGCCCGGCCTAGGATCTGCTCCCCCAGAACCCCCAACCCTTACCCACCTCCCCCTTCTCCCCCTTTCTGCAGCAGAAGTGGAGAGCCTCCACTCACACATGCCCTGGGCTTCGAGGTCAGGCCTTTGGCTGGGATGTCAGTTTTGTTGAGGACTTCATGGCCTCCTTCAATATCCACTCAAATCAGTGACTTGGAAGATACTGCTGACCTGCTATGTGACGCACTGGTGGCTGTGTCTGCATGAGCAATGAGTCCATTGACTCAGCGGACTCACCGGACGTCCCCAGAGGGGTCTCTGTGTGGTCTGGTCCCCCGTTTCAGGTGAGGATCTGAGGCCCAAGTGAGCAAGCGTTGGGCGGGGTCTAGGGGGCGCCTCCTGCTCCCAGAACAAGGCTTTTCCACTGGACCACAACAGCACTCCCAGCCTGGCTGGCACCTGGGCCTGGCTTGCCCCCTCTAGGGCGGTTGGTAGGAGCTCTATGCTTTCTCCTAAGGGTCCAGTCGCAGGGATTGCCTGGTCTGGTTGCCATGGCTAGGGTGGTAGATTGTGTTTTCCCAGAGACAGCCACAACACTGCTGTCCATCATCGTTCATCACGTAGGTTCTTTGAAAGTTGACTTTGTCCCTCACCCAGTGAAGGGGTGGAATGTATTCCCTCTTACCTGGCCCTGGGCTGGTACTGGGGCTGTCTTAACCAATCGCATGCAGCAGAGAGGATGCCCGGCCATCCCTGGCATAGCCCTTACCTGGCCTGGCCATTTCCACTTCCTGCTTCTTAGAACACTGACTTCTGGTGGCATTTCCTCTCAGTGCACAGCTACCATGCTGTAAGAAGCATATGCCACGTGGAGAGGTCATGTGATGGCCCCAGGGGCGCTCTCAGCTGACAGCCAGAGTCAACTGGCAGCTATGTGGAGGCACCATAGTGGATGTCCAGCCCAGTCAAGCCTTTAGGTAGCCCCATTGGACTGCATCTGCAGTGAGATGCTTCAAGTGAGAGCTGCCCAGCTAAGCCCTGTCAAGTCTTATGACCACAATAAATAATTATCATTGTGAGCCACTAAGTTTTGGGGTGGCTTATTACACAGGGTGGCCTGTTGGCCATGCTGGTGGTCAGCAACTGTGGCCTCTACCAGGCAGATCCTGGTGCCCGCAGTAGACAAGGCCATGCTGAAGTGGAACCCAGGAGACCTGGTTCCAGCCTGGCCCAGCTACTGGCCAGTGGTGTGACCCTGAGCAAGTCCCTTTGCCTAAGTCTCATTGTCCCCATCTGTTAGGTGGGAATTTGCCACTCATTTGGTATGGGTTTTGCCTGAATGTGGTCATTTGCTTATCTCGATTGCTAGAACCCTGGGCTGGTGATGTAATTTTGAGGCTGGTTAATTTTGCTTTGTTCTGTGGTCTCACCCGGATTCTCTTCCTGGGCCAGATGAGCCACGTGGGTCCCTGGCTCAGCCTGGAGAAGGCGGATTGGTGTGAACCCACAGCTGCATACTTCCACAGTGCTGGGTATGTGGACACCAGGGTTTCCCCACAGGAGCTCTGTCAATGGTCTGTTAACATCTCTGGAGCTCCATTTTCCCTTCTATGAATCTGAATTCCACTCTGCCTCTGTTCCTTTTCATGTGTAGTCCAAGCCTGCAATTATGCACTTCTGGAATTCCTTTGTTTGAACTTCTTGAAGTCCAGAATCTGGTGCTCAGCTTTGTGTGGGGAAGCTCTTGAGACAGTTCAAGTCTCCATCCTTTTTTGCCTCTAGTTCCTAAGGGCTGTATCCCCTTCTGATCAGGCAGGATCCTCATTCCATGCCCCTTCCTTGGAGAGGCAGCTGTGCAAGAGGAAAAGCACATGGGAAGCAGGCCTGGAGACAGGGGGATCATCCTGACTCCGTCACCTGGCCTTGGAGGACCTTTGTCTATAGAGTGATGGAGTCATCAGTTCATCCCCTCAGCAAATATCTACTGAGCATGGAGTTTGTGCAAGGCACCCTGGAAGCCAGGTTTGGTGGTGGGAAAGAAAAATGTCATCCCTGTCCTCATGGTGCTTAGGCTCTAGAAGGAGTCCAGCATTCAAGAGTTTTTCACCTGTGTAATCCGGACACAGAGGAGAAACACAGAGGCTAAGGGAGCAATAGGAGGTTGCTCTGACCTTGCTTGGCAGTTGCTGATCTGAGAACACCAAGGTGTCTATAGAATGGGTGGAAGTAGGCCCATACTGTAGAATGGAAAGTAACAAGAGGTCAGCCAGGTAGACCAAGCAGCATGTGCAAACGCCCTGAGGCCTGGAGTGGCTGGAGAGGAAGAGAAAGAAATGCAGGTGAGGCTAGCAGGCTGAGTCATTGGTGAGCATCTGGGGAGGCCAAGCAGCTGATTTTGGATTTTATCCAAAGAGCAATCTGATATGTTTTAGTGTGTTTGATTAACATACAGTAAAATTCATTCTTTGTGGTGTTTTGACAAGTGCACAGTCATGAACCCACCACCACAGTCAAGATGGAACAGTTTTATCACCCAAAATGTTCCCTACTCTGCCCCTTACTGCTGCTAACCACTAACCTGCTCTCTGCTCCTATAGTTCCACCATTTCCAGAATGTCGTATAAATGGAATGAAACAACATACAGTTTAGCTTTGGGATCTAGCTTCTTTCACTTCACACAGAGCATTGGAGATGCACTCGTGTTGTTGCATGGGTCAGCAGTTTGTTCTTTTTTATTGCTGAGTGAGTGGTGCTGCCTTGTGTGGAGATACCACAGGGTGCTCATCCGTTCCTCAGGTGAGGGACATTTGGGCTGTATCCAGTTTTAATTGTATCCAGTTATTATGATGAAAGCTGCTATATACATTCACATACAAGTTTTTGTGTCCATAAGTCTGTATTTCTCTTGGGCACATGCCTAGGAATGGGATTGCTGGATCACACGGTAGCTGCTTGTGAGACCTCATTAGAAATTGCCATACCATTTTCCAAAGTGACTGTGCCATTTGCATCCCCACCAGCAGTGTCTAAGGGTTTCAGCTACTTCACATCCTTGACAACACTTTAAACAGTCTTTGTAATGTTTGCTATTCTAGTGAATGGGAATGTGGTGTCCACATGCACGTGCCCGAGGCCCTCTGGGCACAAGACAAGGTCTTGTGGCAAGAAAGGCAGAAAGTAGACCCAGCCTGCAGGTGGTTAAGAGGCATACTATTGAGCAGAGAGAAAGGTGAGAGGACCAGACATATTCTGTTTACTAGCTTAGTAGCTTCATTTAATAGACTGGCATGAGGGTTTCTATTTGAACACTTGCCTCAGGCCCCCACATGGTAAAAGCAGAACTGCTTTTTTATTTTCAGGAAAGGTTCATGCAGCCTTGGTTGGTTTAGAGGAGACAAAAATCTAGGAGAGGGAGAGAGAAGTGAATGCCTCAGTGTTACTTTGGCTTCCTTCTGCCTGTTCTGGCTCCCCGGCCCTGGGAAGTCCGCCTGCCGTGACACTGCCTGGCCTTGGTGGCCATTTTTTTCTGTACTTCATGCTGGAGCAGCCCTTCTAGAGGGTCTGAGGGTAGCAAGTTCTCCTGTCCACATGAGAAGCCTTTTAGCAAGCCCTCCTCCACCTCCTGCCCTGGCCCAGGGGCTTTAAGTGCACTCTTTGAATCAAAGTGAATAAAAATTCAGAATCTGCAAACTCAAAATTCATCTACAAGAGCCTGAGCTCCAACCCCACCCCACTGTGCTTGGTCTAATCAAACAACAAGGGGGGAATCACAAAGACAGGCACCTTCTCCCAGGCTCCAGAGGGAGCTGTCTCTAGAACACACTCTACAACTTAGCTGGGATTGGCTACTGATATTGTTTGGTTGTGTCCCCATCCAAATCTCATCTTGAATTGTAGTTCCCATAATCCCCACATGTCGTGGGAGGGACCTAGTGGAAGATAATTGAATCCCAGGGGCGGTTACTCCCATGCTGCTGTTCTCGTGATAGTGAGTTCTCACACAATCTGATGGTTTTATGAGGGGCTTTTCCCCCTTTTGCTTGGCACTTCTCTTTCCTGCCACCATGTGAAAAAGGACATGTTTACTTTCCCTTCTGCCATGACTGTAAGTTGCCCAAGGTCTCCCCAGTCATGCTGAAGTGTAAGTCAATTAAACCTCTTTCTTTTATAAATTATCCAGTCTTAAGTATGTCTTTATTAGCAGCATGAGAACAGATTAATGCAGCTAGTAAGACTACAAATGTAACTTTCCCACAACACACACTGCCCAACATCACCTAATTTGTTCTAGACGTTTTCATGGGCAATCCAGGTAACCATGTATATGCAAAAGAAGATAGATCTGCAGTGGGGGAAATGGCCTTTGTTGCTCACTTAGATTTTGAACAATGATTCCTTTCAAGATTATTGAACTGTCCTCCACATCACCCCTGCTATCTCCAAGAAACTGACACCTTCCGTTAATCTCCAACAAAAACAGCAGGGATTTCAAAACAAGGGGTCTGATATTCAGCTAGCCCTGACTGCCAAGTGACACTTGAGCAGGTTTGGCTCCATGGGAGATGGGGCCAGGAGTGGGCCCTGCTGCCCGCAGACCAGGGCTCCCAGTCTCCGGGATGGATGTCGAGGTGGAGATCCATTTTAGGATGCTTACTCCGGCAGGATCCACATCCTGAGAAGTCCTGCTGTGACGGAAGAGCCCTGTGAAAATATCCCTTGACAAGGAGAGGGTTTGGGGAGACACATACAGCACTCAGCTGTCCTTCCTATTTTTCAATGCCAATGATAACAAGGGTAAAGAAAATAAGTCAGGAAGAAGTCCTACTCTCCACAATGCTGTGGCATTGTTAAATGCATCTAGTTACTATGTCGGCGCCACTCCAGAGATCATCCCACCCACCTGTTATTTCTTCTTATGTCATGCAGCTCAGGTCATGTTCTCTAAGAAAAGAATACAAAGTGTGTAATAAGAAAAACACCTTGAGTTCAGAGAAAGACAAGCACTGGAAGGCCACGTGTGGTTAGAGCAGCTCAGGTTGCTGCAGGGTTGCCTTCAGCCTAGGCAGAGGAAAGCATCTGAAAGCGCCACTCCAACCTCCTAGTAAAGTGTCAGTGAGATCCCAGGAGAAAGGCAAACACTGTCAGTGGCATGGGAGAACTAAGTAATAGAACAACAGGCATGCCAGAACCTGGCCACCCACCTGCTGATTTGCCCAAGTCCCTTGTCTGCATGCATCTTCCTCTCTTCATACTTCTAAGAATCCAACCCAGGAAAGAGGAGGGATGGACCCTGAATTAACAACTTAACCTTAAGACCCTGGAAAAGAGTCTTACTACCTTACTACCTATTACCTTAAGACCTACTACCTTAAGACCTGGATAAAGGGAGAAGAGTAAAATCAACCTTATCCATTGCAGGTAGGATTGTAAGATGCTGCAACTACTGTAGGAAACAGTCTGGCAGTTCCTCAAATGGCTCAACACAGAGTTACCACAGATTCCACTCCTAGGTATACACCCAAGGAAAATGAAAACATATGTGCACATGAACACTTGTATATGTACATATGTATCATGTTCATGTGTTCATAGCATCGAAAGCTACAGCAAACATTCAGCATCAGTTAGCTTCTAGCCAACTTAGTGAGATTACCTCACAGTAGGGCCTGTTTGCATCAATTCCTATAACTAGAGATATCATCACAAACTCCAAGGTATGCTAAAAGACAAGAAAAAAGAGTCTAAAAAGACAAATAAAGCATCAGAACAACAGACTTTGGAATTCTCACAGAGGGATGATTGAAATGGTAAGGGCTCTAATGGAAAAAGTAGGCAACACACAGGAACAAGTCAGCCCTGTAAGCGGAGAAATGAAAACTCTAAGAAAGAACCAAAAGGAAATGGTAGGAGTCAAATGCACCATAGCAGCAGTGAGGAATGCCTCTGCTGGGCTCACCCGCAGACTGAGCACTTAGGAAGGAAATCAGTGAGGCTGAGGAAATGCCCATAGAAACTTCCAAAACTGAAATGCAGAGAGAAAAAGGAATTTTGAAAAGCACAGAACAATCCAAAAACTGTGAAGCAATTGCAAAAGGTGTAACAAACACAGAATGAGAATCCCAGGAGGACAGGAAAAAGCAAAAGATCGATTTGAAGTCATCGTGGTTGAGGATGTTTCAAAGTTAATGAAAGACACAAAACCACATGTCCAAGAAGCTCAGAGAACACAAAGCAGGAGAAATACCAGAAATGTCTACCTAGGCATATCACACTCAAACTGCAGAAAACCAATGACAAGGAGAAAACCTTGCAGGAAGCCAGAGGTTAAAAAAGGGAGAGAGAGAGAGAGAGAGACACGTTACCTATAAAGAAACAAACAGAAGAACTGCATCAGACTTCTCTTCAGAACCATGTAAGTAAGAGAAGAGGAGAATAAAGCTTTGGAAGAAAGAAACCACCCAACTGGAATTCTATGTCCAGAGAAGTTATCCTTAAAACGTGAAGGAGAAATAAAGGCTTTCTCAGGCAAACAAAAACAGAGGTCTGCAGACCTGCCCTCCACAAAATCCTAAAAGAAATTCTTCAGGGAGAAGAAAAATCATATAGGCCAAACATTCAGATCTACATGAAAAAAGTATTAGATAAGAATAAATGAAGATAAAATAAAACTGCCTATTCTTTCCTATTTTTAAGTGATCTAATAGGTAATGGTTTGCTCTAAGTAATAATTAATAATGTAGTTTGTGATTATAACATAGGTAATTGAAATAGATGACAGAAATAGTGTAAGGGATAAGAGGGAGAAATTGAGAATATTCTGTTATAAGACACCTACACTGCCACAAAGCTATATAGTGTTATTTGGAAGTGGACTAGATCCATCATAAATATATGTTGCAAACTCCATGGCAACCACTAAAAAAAATTAAGTATATAATGGACATGCTAAGAGAGGAGAGAACATTTAATTACACAAAATGCTCAATTAAAACAGAGAAAGCAAAAAAGAGAGCAAGATAAAAAGTGAAACAAAGAACATCTAAATTGATAGAAAATAATTATGAACATGGTAGATATTAATCCAGCTATATCAACAATGATATCTCTTAATGTGAGTGATCTAAATACATCAGTTAAAAGACAGGTTGTCAGAGTAGATTAAGAAACCAGACCCAACTATATGTTGCCTGCAAGAAAGCCACTTCAAATGTAAACACACAGATAAATGGATAGATGGAGAAACGTATACCATGCTAACATAAATGAAGAGAAAGCAATAGTATCCATAATAATTTCAAACAAAGTAGACTTCATAATAAGGAAAATTAACATGGGTAAATCAGGGCATTACATAATGATAAAGGGATCCATTCTCCTAACATTCCTGAAAGAGGCAAAGCTGATAGAATTGTAGGGAAAAACATAGAAATCCACTAATACAGCTGGAGATTGCAACATCCCTCTTTCAGTAATTGATAGATCCAGCAGACAGAAAATCAGTAAAAAACATAGTTGAACTGAGCTACAATTAATTAACTGGACCTAATTGACCTTTTTTTTTTTTTTTTTTTTTTTTTTCAAATACCCTTCTCTTTTCGACTGCTTGGGGGGCGGTGGCACAATCTTGGCCCACTGCAACCTCCACCTCCTGAGTTCAAGCAATTCTGCTGTTTGATCCTCCTCAGTAGCTGGGATTACCTGTGTGAGCCACCATGCCTGGCTAATTGTTTTGTATTTTTATTAGAGATGGGGTTTCACCATGTTGGCCAGGCTGGTCTCAAACTCCTGACCTCGGGTGATCTGCCCACCTCGGCTTCCCAAAGTGCTGGAATTACAGGCTTGAGCCACAGTGCCCAGCCCTAATTGACATTTATAGAAGACTTCATTCAACCACAGCAGAATAGACATTTCTCCCAAGTTCACATGGAACATTTACTCAGGTAGACCACAGTCTGGGCCCCAAAACGCACCTTAACATATATTTAAAAATAGAAATCTTGCAAAGTACATTCTCCAGTCACAAGCGAGTTAAACTAGAAATCAATAACAAAAAAAAAAAATAGCTGGAAAATCCCAGAATATTTGGAAATCAAACAACACACCTCCAAACAACATATGTGTCTCATGGGTCAGAACATTGCAGATGATATGTCTTACCTACTCAAAGAATATCAAGATGCTTACAAGAAACAATCCTTTCAATACATCAAGAACAACATTAACATGACAGCAAGAGATGTATAAGAAAACTCACATTGCTATATGACAAAATACAGTCTAAGAGAAGCCTAAGAAAGAAGTTAAAAGAAGAGGTGGAACCATTCCACAATATCCCTTGCCTAGAAGAAAGGGCAGGTAGCCCAAAAGAAGGCAAGCTTCCTCAGAGCCCAGGAGTGGACTGCTGAGATGACAGTTAAACCAAACCATAATTATCTATAAGGACTTTGAAGATAAAGACAACAATCTTGCTGACAAATAAATAAGTCAGCTAACAAATAAATGAGTAAATAACATGAGTCAAGCAAGAAGTCCAAAGAGAAATATTTTGAAATAAATGAAAATATAACTCATCAAGATGTGGGGAACGCAAGGAAAGCAGTGCTCACAAGAAACTTGATAGTAGTTAATGGACATATTAGAAAGTAAGAAATACCTAAAATAAGTAGCCTAAGCTTCCCCCTTAGGAAGTTAGGAAAAGAAGAACAAATGAATTCCGAAGTAAGGAGAAGAAAAGAAATAATAAAAATTAGTGCAAAAATTAATAAAATTGAAAATAGGAAATCAATAAAGAAAATCAACAAAACCAAAAGTTGGTTCTTTGAAGTCCAATAAATTTGATAAACCTCTAGTCAGGCTAACCGAGAAAAAGAAGAGAGAAGACACGTATTATTAATATCATAAACAAAAGAAGATGATCCCCACTGATCTCATACACATTAAAGGATAATGAATAAATACTATGAACAACTCTTTGCCCACAAATTTGATAATTGAGATGAAATGTGTTTTGTCAGAGTTTTGCAGTTTTATAAGACACAAACTAACAAAATTCCCGCAAGAAGAAATAAATAATCTGAATAAGCGTATAAATATTTTTAAATGAATGAATAAATAACAGTCTTCTGAAAAGACAGCACCAGACCTAGCTGGTTTCACTGATGAATTCTACCAAACATTTAAGGAATACCTACTGCCAATTCTCTACAAACTCTTCCAGAAAATAGAAGAGAAAAAAATTGCTCTCTAATTTATTCTATAAAGCCAACATTACCCTAATACCAAAAATAAAGAATTACAATAAACTACAGATCAATATCTCCCATGCATAGGCACAAAAATTCTCAATAAAATTTTAGCAAATCACATCCAACTGTGCATAACATGAATTACATATCACAATCAAGTAGAATTTATTCCACGTATTCAAGGCAGGTTCAACGTTAAAAACGTTGTTTTAATGTAATTCATCATATCAACTGCTAAAGAAGAATGATTATATAATCATCAATTGATTAAAAAAACAGCTATTGATAAAACCAACATCAATTCACCATCAAAGCTCTTAGCAAACTAGAAATGTAAGGGAATTTTGTCAACTTGATAAAGAACACCTACAGAAATCCAACAGCTAGTATGATACTTAATGGTTAGAAACTGGATGCTTCCCCCAGAATTGCGATCGAGGCAAGGATGTCTTCTCTTACTACTATTTATATTTAACATTTTAACCAAAAGTCCTAGCTAATGCAATAAGACAAGAAACAGAAATAAAAGATACACAGATTGAGAAGGAAGAAGGAAAACTCTTTATTCTCAGATGATGTGATTGTCTATGTAAATAACGTATCCCAAAGAATCAAAAACAAAAACCCTGGAACTAGTAAATGATTATAACAAGGTCACAGGATATAAAGTTAATATGCAAAAATCAACTGCTTTCCCATATACCCACAATGAACAATTAGAATTTGAAATTTAAAATTAAAAAATTTATATGGGTATAAAAAAATACTTAAGTACAAATCTAACAAAATATGTACAAGACCTATAAGGGGAAAACTACAAAAAATCTGATAAAAGAAATAAAAGAAGTTCTAAATCAATGAAGATATATTTCATATTTATGGATCGAAAGTCTTAATATTGTTAAGATCTCAATTCTTATCAACTTGACCTATGTATTCAGTGCAATCCTGATCAAATTCCCGGTGAGTTATTTTGTGGATATTAATAAAGTGATTAAAGCTTACACAAAAATTCAAAACACTCAGAAGAGTCAACATAATACTGAAGAAGAACAGAGTCAGAAGACTGACACTACCCAACTTCAAGACTGACTATAAAGCTATAGTAATCAAGACAATTGGTATTGGTGAAAGAACAGACAAATAGATCAATGAAATAGAATAGACCCACACAAATATAGTCAACTTATCTTTGACAAAAGTGCAAAGGCAATTCAATAGAGAAAGCATATCCTATTCAAAAATGATACTGGAACAATTTTGACATCCATATGCAAAACAAAAAATCTAGACACAAACTTTATGTCTTTCACAAAATTAACTCAAAATGGTCATATAGCTAAATATAAAATGTAAAACTATAAAATTTCTAGACTATCACATAGGAGAAAAATCTAGGTGACTTTGGGTTTGGCAATGAGTTTTTAGATACAACACCAAAAGCACAATCTATGATAGAAAATTAATAGTTTAGGCTTCGCTAAAATTTAAAATTCTGTTATGCTAAAGACACTATTAAGAGAGAAGAAACAAGCCACAAACTGAAAGAAAAATATTTGCAAAATATATAACTTATAAAGAACAAAATATAGAAAGAACTCCTAAAATTCAAATGTAAGAAAACAAACAACTCCATTTAGAAATGGGCAAAAGACCTGAACAGATATCTCATGAAATAAGATGTACAGATGGTAAATTAGCATATAAAAAGATGTTCGTATCCATTTGTCACTACGGAATTGTGATTAACACAATGAGACACCACTATTCACCTGTTAAAATAGCTAAAATTCAAAAATCTGACAATTTCAAGTGCTGATGAGGGTTCAGGGCAACAAGAATTCACATTCATTATTGTTAGGAATGCAGAATGGTACAGCCACTTTGGAAGGCAGTTGGCCATTTCTTACAAAGAATATAGTCTTATCCTACAATCCAGCAACTGTGCTCATCGGTACTTACCCAATTGAATTGAAAATGTATATCCATATAAAGACCTGCATGAAAATGTTTATAGCAATTTTATTCATAATTGCCAAAAACTGGAAGAAACCAAGATGTTCTTTAATAGGTGGATGTACAAGCAAATGGGTACATCAATACAATGGAATATTATTGAACAACAAGAAGAAAACCACAGAACTGTGAAGACAGGGAGGGACCTTAATTGCATATTGCAAAGTGAAAGAAGCCAGTCTGAAAAGGCTGTGGTCAGTATTTCTGTAAATCTAAAACTGTTCTAAAAATAATGTCCATTCATTTTGTAAGAAGTTTTAAAAAGGAGGGAAAAAAACCCAGAAACTTTATGAGGAAGTTATAGACTTTCCAAGACAGCATTAGATTGTCCCAGCGCTTGGAACCGGAGTTTGAGTCAGTCTTGCTCAACTCCCAAGTGGCTTCTAATTCACACCACAACCTTCTGAGACTAAGCATTGGCTTTAATGCCCAGTTGTAAATAAAAGTGTGGAAGTCTGGTTACTGTGCTCCTTTTCACCCAAGAAGTCCTCATGACGACTTCCTTCTGGCTTTCTCAAATTCAGGGCTATGTTGGAATTGTCAATAGGGATGTCACAAGTCCATACTTAGTTCTGCCTTGACCATACACTCATAAACTCATCACTAGTGGTGCAGACTGCATGGTGCTTCCTAAGGCCATTCTCCACCCGCCCGTTCCATTTCCAGCATGCATTGTACCTGTGCTACTTCCTGAAAGTCTCAAAGTCTCCTGGCTCTTTCATCAAAAATTCATTTATCTGTTGTTTTTTGTCAACTTGAAATACTTTAAAGTGTAACATACAAACGGTAAAGTACAGAGTTTTTTCAATGTTTATAGACATATAGACATAATTCATATTCTTTTTTGTGAGAAAGGGTCTTGCTCTGTTGCCCAGGGTGGAGTGCAGTGGCGCAATCACGGCTCACTGCAGCCTCGACCTCCTCTGCTCAAGGGATTCTCTCATTTCAGCCTTTTAAGTAGCTGGGATTACAGACACGCACCACCAAGCCCAGCAATTTTTTTTTTTTTTTATTTTTTGTAGAGACAGGGCCTTGTTATGTTGCCCAGGCTAGTCTTGAACTCCTGAGCTCAAGTCATCCTCAAGCCTCAACCTCTCAAAGTGGTGAGATTACAGGCATGAGCCACAATGCCTGGCCAATTTATATTCTTTATATATAATCTTAAGTGCATTCATTCATCCCAATGAATTTTTACAAATGAATAAACTCCTGTAACTATCAGCAGACTCAAGATATACCACGACCAGCATTCCGGTTACTGTTTTTTATTTTTTTAACTTGCCAGGTGGAGATAGAATGCATCTTTCTAATCTCTGTTGTTTTAAGTTTTATGCACATTTCCAATGCAGTCCCGGCATTTTCAGCGCTCCAGGTCTTGACTCACTGGGTCCATTTTAAATGTTGCCTACTTGCTGCCTGCATTGATTCAATGTTGTTTTTTTACCAAAACAGAGGAACTATAGTAAACTTCTTCAACTTAGAGCCTTCGATTAAGCGGGCTGAATTTATTAGATTGGTGCAAAAGTAATCGCAGTTTTTGCACCAACCAAACAATTTTATGATCGTGATTGCCACATGGTTTATCTTCAGAGAAATTCTGTGCTTTTTGCAGAGGGAAGCTGAGGCTTCGTGGAGTTGAAGGTGAATTTCCCAGGCAGGTGGGAGAGGCTGTACTGAGAGGGCTCCCAGGGAACCCGGCTGTCATTCAGCCCAACACTGTCAGCAGTGAAAGGATTTACCTGACCGCCCACGGGGGCTTGCCTTCCACAGGCATGTTCTCACACTCCAGCCCGCATCAGGCTCACCCACAGCGCTCTTCACAGCACAGGCTTCTGGGCCCTGTTCCCAGGGCTTCTGATGCAGTAGGTCTTAGCGTCTCAGATTTTGCATATTTAACAGGTCCCCAGGTGATGCTGGTACCGCCTTTGGGAAACCCCACTCTGAAACCGCTGTGTTGCAGGAAGCTGGGTCCTAGCAGTGATGTAGGGAGGAGCAGGTTGTGTTAAGCCTCAGCTAACAGAGCCACCATCCATGTCTCCTTCTGTCTGAGGTCCCTACTGAGGAGGGAAGGAATTTTTCCCAGAACTCAGCAACCCAGGAGCTTTCCTCAGGGCTCCAGGTGCCTCTTCCTGATCCACGGTTCTGGAAGACTTGGGGTAAGAAAAGTGCCTAGGCAGCGAGGTCCTAAGGCGTCTTTATGGAGACATTGCCTGGGATCACGGCCAAGGCTCAGGCTTCAGGGGCTAGGAGCTCCAGGCTGGCCACGCCCTAGCTATTGACTGGGAGGGGCGGGGGCGGGGGCGGGAGCAGTGCTAGCTTGGTGCCTGGCACATAGCAGCTGTTATACTTTGCACACATTTTGGCAGATTTTTCTTAGATGGCGGTATGGGGGTCATGGAAGGAACCCTCTTGTGAGCTAAACTGGGCTTGGACCACCTCAGCTCTCCTGAAAAAATGGGCAGGGACTGGGAGCCGCATGGGTGTAATATTAAGTTTGACCCAATGACTAAGACAGAGTAAACAAGGGGTGATCTCTCTGCCCTCTGAGTTCATCCTGTTACTAAGACCCTCGTCATATTGAATTTCAATGGCCTGTTCACCCATGCAGCCTTGTAGCTGGACCAGGGTTTCTCAATCTCAACACTGTTGACACTTGGGCCTGTATAATCCTTTGCTGTGGGGGCACGGCTGGCCTGTGCATTAGAGGGTGTTTAGTGGCATCCCTGGTCTCTACCCACTAGATGCCAGCAGCAACTCCCTGACATCAAATCACGACAGCCAGAAATGTCTCTCGACGATGTCCCATGTCTCCTAGGGGCAGAATAGCTCCAACTGGTAACTGCTGAGTTAGACTGGGAGCTCCCAGGAGGGAGCAACCACACCTTCCATCCCTGCACCTCCAGGACTAGCACATACTAGGTGCTCACTAAGGGGAAGTCGAAGGTATCCAACCTGTCTGGTCAGATATTCAGCATTTCATGCTCATTATGACGTTTGAGTCTCAAAACCACCCATGAGGAAAACTCGTGTGAGAGATGAGGAAACTGAGGCACTGCAGGTGGGGCTGCTTGCTCATGACCTCCTGGCTAATTAGCAATGGAGGCAGGACTTGAACTCCAAGCTCTGCACCTGACTGATTGGCCCTAAAGACAGGGTGACACCTTCTGTCCCACTGGCTTCCTTGGCACAGGAGAGGAGCTCATGCATGTGTCCGGACTCATGGCCTCAGTCAGGTCCCAATTTCTTTGTCCTTCCCAGCAGCCTCTCCACGGAGCACTTTGAATTCTGCGAGCCACAGCCTCCCAAGTTCACGTTGCTTTTTGAGGCATGACTTCAGCACTAAAACATGTTTCACATTTAAGGTTAGGCAGGCCCTGCTTACAGCGGGAGCTTACAAGATCTCGAGCCCTTCTGGGGAAGGATATAAAAGGCTGACTTGAATGTTATGAAAGCTTAGGAAAAAAGGAATGCTAATGATCACACAAAAATAGAATGCCAAAGGAAGCTATTGCCAAACTGAAACAGGACTCAGATTCTGGGATAATGGACACATGAATCACAGCAAGGGGAAAAAAAAGTGAACTGGCGTTTCCCCTTTCATCGAAGCACTGATGATCATAAGATAAATCATGTTTGGAGAAGAATCAAAATGATTGGATTAAGTTTTACTGCAGCGTTTCTGACTAATCTTGGACCCGGGCAACCTAATTGAAAACTTACATCTGCACGGAGCGGCAGAGTTTGAACTCTCCAGCTTTAGTAACAGCGCTGCAAGGCAGGCACAGGCCCAGGAGCGCCTCCCTCTACCTAACTGCATCGTACTGAAGACACAGATCCAAAAACTCTATTTTCCCACTGTGATTTTACCCAGAAACTTCTCTGAATTCGTGGATTACAATCAGGTAATTGTCCATGATGTGATCATCCCTTTGCCTGGCAGGCTGAAAATCAAGATGGCCCCGCTCCAAGCAAGCATTCCTTTTTTTTTTTTTTTATTTTCATGAGAGAAAAGAGGCAACAATTTTTAAGTGACCTTGCTGTTTGCTTTTGTGAAGTGAAGTGATCTTCCCACTGCTGCGATTTTAATAAGCCCGAAAGTTCTCCTAGGTGCCCTCCAGGGAGGAATTTCATTCTTCATCTGCACTCAATGTTCCAGAAATACCCTGCACCCATGAGCAAATCCTAACATGACTTCCAACTAGACCCTCGGGAGTGGAATTTGCCAAATAAATGAGTTGTTCTGACTGAATGTCCCGGACCAAGGCTGGCTCCTGTGGCGATGCTCTCGGCTGGGTCTAGGGGCGGATCCTGTGGTTGACAGGCTCCCAGATGTGCACCCCTGGGCGGGCTGAGCTCTGCAGCCCAATCCCCTCCCATCCACTGAACAGACCTGGACCACTCCAGAGGGGCCACTTTCCCTCTGTGACCCCCAGCCTCATGCTTCCAAAGGAGGGCAGGAGATGACAGTGTGTGAGGGCACAGGGGTAGAGAAGAGACAAAACAAGAGCTCACTGAGAAATGACACAGAGGCGTTGTGCAGGTGCCAAGGGCCTGGGTTTCTGACTCCCACAGAGCTGGGTAGGAACCCTGGTTCTTGTCTTTCCCAGCTGCGACACCCTCAGCAAGTTACATAAACCATGCAACCTCCAGATATCTCATCCATAAACCGAGTGTTGTCATGAGAATGGAATAACACGATGTGCTTAGTAAAATGGAATGTCAATTACATCCACATCCCTGCACAAATGAGTCCACGAAAAGCATGGTGCAAGTGGAATCTATAGTCACGTGTAAGTCTTGTTATATGCAAAAGCATTACTCCCTGCTGGGAGTCTCTCTCCACGGGACTCGATGTGCCACGCAGGCAGAAACAGTCCCTGTTGCCTTGTCCCTTGCACCTAATGTCACACCGACATGGAGGAGATACTCAGTAAACATTTGTTAAGGGAAAGAAAAGCTTGGCACAGGCTCCCTTTTTCTCCCACCTCAACCCAAGTGCTGTCCTCCGGGACCCCTCATCCCACCTTGCTCTGCATGCATCTCACCCGGCCCTGCCCCTCATCCCACCTTGCTCTGCATGCGTCTCACCTGGTCCTGCCCCTCATCCCACCTTGCTCTGCATGCGTCTCACCTGGCCCTGTGCCCTCATCCCACCTTGCTCTGCATGCGTCTCACCTGGCCCTGTGCCCTCCTGCCACCTACTTGGGACATTTCCCCAACAAACCTGATTCGGATGAGGAGGAACTGGTTCAGGGCTCGGAAAGCGGCTGTCAGCATTGGTCCTGCCCCCGTCTGCCTGCCTGCTTCCGGGCATATTGCTTTCCTGCTCAGAGCCTCCGTGTCCTCGTTTGCTCTTCCACGAGACAGTCATAGTGCAGGTTTGCAGCAGACCTATGGCTCTTGAACTGTGCTTCACAAAATCCCACGTGATTCTCCCACCAGAACCTCTGGAGGCCTCATCTCTGGGACCCCACCCTTCCCATTAGCCAAGGCACGCTACTTTTTCAGTGAACAGCTTCTGAGAAAGGTATTGCTTCATTTCTAGGTGAAGTTTGGTCCCTCTGGACTGAGACGTTCCTCCTCAATTCTGTCTGTGCTATGCAGGGCCCAATTTGGGTTCATGAGGGATATGGGGTATCCCAGAATGAGACCATTACTTCTTTCAGAACAAGAGGTTAATACAGCGATGGGCAGCCCTGCTCTCTGCGCGAGGCTTCCCCACATCCAGAAGCCGGCCAGGCTCATGTTTCCTTGGGAGTGAGGCCTCCAGAGAGTTTGCGTCTTTCCTACAGGACACAGGCACACACAGAGATGCCGGTCTGTTCTAACCTCTGTTCCATTCGAGGCCAGGCATAGTGGCTCATGCCTGTAATCCTAGCATTTTGGGAGGCCAAGGCAGGAGGATCACTTGAGGCCAGGAATTTGAGACCAGCCTGGGCAATGTAGTGAGACTCCCATCTCTACAAAAAAAGAAAAAAAAAAAGAAAAGAAGAAAAGGAAATAAAAGAAAAGAGTAGCCAAAAGTGCTGGTGTGCACCAGTGGTTCCAGCTACTCAGAAGGCTGAGGCAGGAGAATGGCTTGAGCTCAGGAGTTTCAGGTTACAATGAGCTATGATGGTGCCACTGCTCTCCAGCATGGGCTACAAAGTGACATGCACTCTTAAAAAAAAAGCAAATAAATAATTTGAAAAAATATTAAACTTACCACTCAAAACATTCACCATCTCCTGAACTTTCTCTTCACCACTGCCCCAGAACACCTTGCCTACTTCTCAGACAGAATGAGCACCAGCTTTTCCACCCCCTTGCCCACACTTCCTGTCAAGCCTTACACTATCCCCAGCAGCACTACTGACCTCATCACAAAATTGAGTGGCCACATGGCTTAGACCATGCAGGCTACCATAACAAAATACCACAGGCTGAGTATTTATAAACAACAAAAATTGATTTCTCATGGTTCTGGAGCCTGGGAAGTCCAAAGTCAAGATGCATTCAGTGCCTAGTGAGGACCCACTTTCTGGCTCACAGATAGCACCATCTTGCTGTGTCCTTACTGGGTGGATGGGACCAGCTAGCTCTCTGGGGTCTGTTTTATAAGGGCGCTAATGCCATTCAGGAGGGTTCTGCCTTCCTCAGGTAATCACCACCCAAGGCTGTTCTTTCTAATACCATCGCATTGGGTATTATGCTTCAACATGAAACCTACATTCAGACCATATAGATTTGGTCAATATGGAGATGGTTTTAGACTGTTTACCACTTACACTAACAGCATAAGCAACATCATCATAATATCAGCTTTCTGCATCCCTAGCATGACACCAAATTGGAGAAACCAGATGACAGACATGAGCAGTGGGTTGTTCCGCCTTGGGATCTCTAACTCTAAAATACAACCAAGCACCTTTATAGCTGCAGCTGGGCCCTAAGAGGGGCATGTGGAAAGTTTCACCTCTCACTGGAACCAGAGAAGTGGATAAGACAGTGTCTTGTGGCAGCCCCTCACAAGATAGGGAGCCTCCTCTAGGACAGGAAAGTGGGCGGAAAATGACCTGGAGATGACCCTCAAGAGACTGCCCTGTTTGCTGAATCCCAGGAAGGATCACAGAATGTTCTGCCAAGACGTGCGTCCAACTGTGGCTGAGACTCACCTGTGCAGAGATGCCCAAGAGCTCCATGGTGGAGCCTTTTCCTACTCTGTCCTCCTCCTTCCCTTCTCGTTGAGGATAAGGTGTCTGTCCTCTTATCTAAGGAGAAACTCACCCTTAGAGCCTTGGATTTACTGAAACTCTCATTGAAAACCCATTTAATCAGTGATCACCTCTCTCTTCTGAATCTCCTTCCTATCCAGCCCCTTAAGCCAAAGTACATGAATACACTTCACACACACACCTACCTTAAAAAGCAAATAATACACCAAAACATATACTTCTAAGTCTCCCCTGGCTCCTGATCCTCTCTGGTCCTTTCTGAGTGAACTCTCTGTCCGTCCCCTGGGTGAGTCCATTCACACCACAGGCTCCAGCTGCCCTCTTTTTGCTGGAAATGCCTAACCTGACTCCTGCCCCATCTTCCTCCAAGCTGCTGCCACGGAGCCCTTACTGATGGAACTTATCCACCTGAATGCCAGAAAGGCATCTCAGATCCCATGAGTCCATGCAACAGTTGCGTCTCTGTCCCTTGAGCCTGCTGCTCTTCCTGCCTACACCTCCAAGAGCACACTTACAGAAGCCAGAAATTCGGCAGGCGGCCTAAACATTCTTCTCTTGTAGGCCTGACATCCAGTGTTTATTTGGGGCTATGCCTTGTTAATTCTTAAACATATCTCTTTTTCCCCTGTGCTTCCCTTTAGTATCACCATAGTTTTTGCATCAAGATATATAATCTCATTAGCAGGTTTCTTTTGACAGCTTAGTACTAAATATGTTTTAGTACTACTGTGTACTATATACCAGAGTATTTTGCTAGCTAATTATTATTAGAAATAAAATGTCTGAATAGTCCTATATCTCTTTGAACAGTTTGAGCTCATAACTAAGGACTTCCCCTCTAAGAAAACAGCAGCCTTAATCATTTCACTAGAAACCTATCAAATATTCAGGGAGCAAATACCACCACTCTTACACAAATTATTTCAGAAAGCAAAAAAACAGGAACACTTCCCAACTCATTTTATGAGGTCAATATTATCCTGAAACAACACCAAAAAACAATCATGACAAGAAAAGTACAGACCAACGTCCTTCGTGAACATGAATGCAAAGATCCTTAACAAATTCATGTGAAAAAACTAATGAGATTTTTAAAATGACAAATATAAGATCATTTTTGCAGACAATCCACTGATGCTTCCAGTAAGGTGCATTCTGTCTTTGAAAGTGCACATTTCAAGCTACCAATCTGAGAAGGAGTCTGAGAAAGAGAAAAAAGAGCCCCTGACGCTGGCAGCAGGCTGGACACTCACAGCCCAGCCCTGGTGTTCCTTGTTGAGCAAGAGCAATCTTACAGAACATAACATCAGAATGATACGGTTTGGCTGTGTTGCCACCGAAATCTCATCTGTAACTGTAGCGCCATAATTCCCACATGTTGTGAGAGGGACCTGGTGGGAGATCATTGAATCACGGGGATGGTTTCCCCCATACTGTTCTCACGGGGATGGTTTCCCCCATACTGTTCTCGTTGTGGTGAATCAGTCTCATGAGATCTGATGGTTTTAGAGGGAAACCCCTTTCGCTGGGTTCTCATTCTCTCTTGCTGCGGCCACGTAAGACGTGACTTTCGCCTCCTGCCATGATTGTGAGGCCTCCCCAGCCACGTGGAACTGTGAGTCCATTAAACCTCTTTCTCTTTATAAATTACCCAGTCTCAGGTATGTCTTTATCAGCAGTGTGAAAATGGACTAATACATCAGACAAGTCCTTTCATTACCATGATAAAGTGAGGCAGCAAACAGCACCACTCTGGAGTCTCATCTAAGCAGAGACAACACCAATATCAGGTGCAAAATACCAAAAAGTGCCCTTCTCCCATCTAAGAGGAACGGCAGCTGCTTCCTTGCCCATCACGGCCTCACTCTGACTTTCCTCCCCTACATGAGATTTGTTAGGTTACACAATCAGAGAACTGTCTCTGCAGAGAAAAGTCCCACTTCCTTAAACTCTTCCCCCAAATCACCAAGCACAAGCCCAGATCACCGCAGCGTACATTCTCCTTTGTTACGCTGAGCGATAAATCCGACTTGCTTAACTATAGATGTGTACTCAGCGGTTGTCCTTGCTGAGGGACACTGAGAAATTAAACTATATTATTTTTTGTTGAAATTAAACTATGTTAGTTTTTGTTGTTTTTCATCCACTTCGTGTGGGAAAAGCCCATGGTATTTTGATATCTTCTGTTCTATTTGTGTTTCTACATCACCTTACATTTCTAACCGTTTTAAAGCCACATAGTATTCAGTCAACAAAGTTTAGCACTTTTTTATATTCATGAATTTTATCTTTTATTATAACACGAACTTTTTTCCACTTGATGCTTTTCAAATACTTTTAAAACATTAATTCTTAAATTTTTGCTTTTATTTGTGTCAACTAGAAGAACTTTTCCCCACTCCTCAATTTTTCCTTTTACATGTTAATACATTTTAAGAGTTACTTTTAAGCAATCCCTCCTCTTCTTCCTCATATTATTTCTTGATATGGTGTTGAGCATCGATTTGCTTGGCACTATTTGGTTCATCTGATGTTTGCGATCCTCGAAGGCACAGCGACAAGCTCCATTTTTTGACTCAGGTAATTAAGCAGCAGGGGAAAGACTCACAGCTAATCAGTGGCCAACTGAGATTCGAACCCAAATTTATCTGGTTCCAAAGCTCTTGCTGCGTCCCATGCTGCCTGGAGATGTTTTTGTTGTTTTGTTTGTTTGTTTTTTCACCAAATCTGAGATTGTCAGAATTTTGATTAGAAAGAGTGAAATATCTATTTATAACTATAATGCTGTTATGACAATAAATCATTTGGCCCAGTTTCCAATTTGCCTTTGGATAAATTGCCTTTGCCAAAAGACGTTTGTCTTTTGGGCAAATTGGCTAATTGACAAATTACCACTTAGCCATTTTGCTTGTTTTAATTTCCAGCTTTCTGTACTCTGTGTCTTCTAAGTTGTTGGTGCCAGAACAGTGCTATGTGTATCGTAGATGCTCAGTAATTATCTGTGGAACAAGTCACTGGTCTATAATGATATTGTTGCTGACAACTACACTTAAGAACCAAAAGAAAACCCTCTTTTTAAATTCCCCCTATATAGAATAAGTCGCTTTGCAAGTTTCTCATTCTTCTTTAACAATCCCCGCTCTTTCTCCATCTTCTATAATTTACCCAGACTTAAATATCCAGACTCTTTATTATTAAATATTTTTCTCATGTAAAGCACACTTTTCAAATTATTTTCATCTTTGTCCTTCCATTTTATACTCATCTTTGCTTTGGTGTATTTTTGGTTTCTCCCTAATGCTTACTAACTTCAATATCCTCTTCTAGTCCTATCCCAGGACTTTGCATTTGGGGGTCATTGATGTTTATTTGCCCCCGATGGTCCAGCGCAGGTTTGGAGAAACTCAGGAATGGGGAATAGTGGTGCAGTGTCTGAGCCTTTGCTCGCCTGAAAACTGCTTTTCAGTTGCAGTGCTCAGCCCTGCCCTGTTCAGCTCTTGAGAGGCATTCTTCTGGCTCCAGCAGACTCAGGTGGGAGAGCATGGAGACAGGGTCTCCAAAGCACTATGGAATGCAGTGCATTCTGTAGGTTTTTCATTCGTTGTCTGGCCGATACAGATGCAGAACATGCAATGCTATGCCTCCTCCCTGGCCCTCTGCCCCTCCTGCCTGGCCTCATGCTTTGAGGATTCCATCTCTTCTGAGTTGGAGGAGACACCACCTCCCAGCGCCCTTCTCCTGTGTAATACTGGGTTGCACCATAGAAACAATAGAAATCGTTACCCTCGTCGGAGTGTTGAGCTGAGAAGACGGAGCAAGTATGGACTAGTAGGGTGGTGACTCACCTACCATTTTGGTGACCCTGTGCTTGTAACCCACCATTGGGATAGGGCAGCACGTCTACATTAATGACTCGACCTCCTCCTACCCATTGGAACGTGAGGCTCCACTTCAGAGGGAAGAGAACACATCACCTGGAGCCGAGCGTCTCGAGCTTACCCTGTCCCATGAGAAGGCCTCATCAGCCGCTGTCCCCGGCAACCTCCACGGCAGATGCGTCTTCTGCACTTCATTTGCCAGTCACACCGCCCTCTGGTGGTGGGGCGGGGGAGCGTGCACACCGACTGGCTACTCGGAAGCATTCCGTCTGCTATTTCCCTAGCAACGTTTGTGCGGTGGCACAGGTGTCTCCTCTAAGTTTCAGGCGACGTGAAACTTACAGATAGCGTGTTCTCTCCTCAGACCCTCTCGAGCTTAAAAGGCCTTGTTCGGTTCATCCCTTTCATTCTGTGTTGAGGAGACCGAGGCCAAATCACCAAAGCATCTTGCCTGAAGCCTTTAAATTTTCACATCGAAACACAGGTCACTTTTCCAGGGTTCTTTCCCGTTACATTACAACCTGCACCTAATCCCAGGAACTGTTTCTGCCATTTAGGTTTGGTGTGGCATCCAGGGAAAAACTTCCTTCCTGAAGGGATTAGGATTCCAAATGTTTGGAAATACGCAGCAATTTGGCATCTTCTGTGCGTAATTGCAGTCTCCAGGCGACAGGCCGGGGCGCCCGGATGTGTGAGGACCAGGCTGCCCCTCCCCCGCGTGGATGTGTCTGCCCACGGTGGGCGCCCGCCAAAGCCTCCGCCTCTGCCCAGACCCAGACACACAGGGACCCTACAGGATGAGGACGTGCAGCCCAGGCAGACACCAAAACATGCCCAGTTTCTCCAGTGCCACAAAAAGCTGCTCCTTTAGCAAATTCAACCTATCTTGCACATTAAGCTCTCGGCACTTTTAGCTGTTGTCCAGTTTTACTAAATGTTTTAGCGTTGTTGAGCCAAACCCACACACCTCTATTGTTTAGAATCTGAGCAATAGATTCTAGCAAGAGAGGTAGAGGCCTGGATTCTTCAGCAGTTCCAGAAACTGGAGAGTTCTCAAAGCTTCAAACAGTAACCTATATACTGCAAAACATGTGTAAGTGTGTACAAACCAATTTGTTAATTAGAGTATTGCCTTACGGCCAGGCATGGTGGCTCACTCCTGTAATCCCAGCACTTCGGGAGGCCGAGGCAAGAGGATTGCTTGAGGCCAGGAGTTTGAGATCAGCCTGAGACCAGTGTCGTGACACCCCATCTCTACAAGAAATGTAAAAATAAGCCAGGTGTGGTGGAGCATGCTTGTAGTCCTTGCTACACGGGAGGCTGAGGCAGGAGAATCACTGGAGTCTAGGATGTCCAGGCTACAGTGAGCCTTGTCACTGCACTCCAGCCTGGGTGACAGAGTGAGACCCTACCTCAAAAAAACAAGCAAAAAAAAAAAAACACAATATTGCCTCAGAAGTCACTGCTTTTCTGGAAACTGCGAGGCTCTTGGGGAAGATTTTGTGTGCATGTGCTGGGGGTTTAGACATATGAGTTTTTCACGTGATGTTGCATATACATCAGTGCAACATTTCAAGGTCTGGAATCCCTTTATTGGTTTAAGAATATTAAAAGTTAACTGAATTTTCTTTAAAATGATCATATGTGATATGTTTACATGAAAATAATTTTTTAAAATATTTCTAGTAATTTTAAAAAAATAATTAGTTCTTAGAGGCTCCTTTTGAGAAAAATATTCCTGACCTTCAGGAGTCCACCTGCCCTGGTCCGCCAGCAGAACTGTAAAGAAGCATCATCCTCTTGGGCTCCAGAGGCTCCAGAGGCTCCATGGCCTGTGCTGCTTCTCCTGCTGTGAACCCTGTTCCCGTCCCTCCCCATGCCCTCCTGTCCTTCCCATCCAGAGCCACCTCTTGCCCTTCCAGGGGCTGATGAGGACTCCTGCTCTGACCATCCCCGGAGGGTCCCTGCCCCAGTCACTGTCACTGTCCACTGAAAACACAGCTTGAAATGCTGATCCCCGCACCGAAGCACTGAGGCCTTCCTCCAGGAGGCGGGAGTCACGCCTGCTCTGCCCATCCCTCCTTATCTAGGGCCCAGCCGAGATGGGCAAAGAGTGGTGTGAAAGAAATGGTAAAGGAGCCCCTGGGGGAAGGACGGAGGGGGAGGAAGGCAAAAGAAGGGAGGGAGAGGGCTGAGAAAGTACAAAAGGAACAGGACCTTAGAAAGAGGAAATGCAAAAGGAACAGGACCTTAGAAGAGAAAATGTGAAAGGAACAGGACCTTAGAAAGGAACAGGACCTTTCTCTTACAGAGTTCTCTCTGTGTTCCAGAAAGAAGCACTGTTCCTTGATCACGGGGCCTTGCCGGGGAGCTCTCCTGGTCCCATGGCCCCGCTGCTCCCCAGGACACACTTATTTCTTTTCAGGGGCTCCTCCATTGGTGCTGCCTCTCACCCCACCCCCGACCCTCAACTCCAGCGTACTGTTTGCTCACCTGCCACTCCTCCTCACTGCTTCTCGTTACTCACCTGACACCTGTCATCATGGAGACCTGGACAATGCATCAGATCAGACAAGCTTGGGAAATCCCCCAGAACTCAGACAGAATGAAGAAATGAAGAAGCCGAGAGGAAAGACTGGAGGCACATGGAATAAGCAAGATAAAGTTCCAGGAGGATAGAATTCGGGCATCGGTGCACAAAGGGTCCGGTCGAGTGGGAACCCATGGTCAGAGATCAGATGCTGGGGAAAAGGGCTTCCCAAGCTGAGTAAAGCTCGTAAAGGATTCACAGGGCACCAGGTAAAATGAATAGAATGCCCCACCTGCATTTATTCTAGTGAAATGTTTGAATGAAGAGGAAAATGTTCATCCATGTTGTCATGTATAACAGGATTCTCTTCATTTTTAAGACTGAACCATCTGGTTGTACATAAGACATTATGCGAAGGGAAACAGGTCAGCCACAGGACATATTCTACGTGATTCTGATCACGTGAGGCATCTAAAGTAGAGAAGCTCTTAGACATAAGAAGTAGAATGGTGGTTGCCAGGAACTGGGGGAGTTCTGTGCAGTGGGCAATGATATAATGATTTTCCCATGTGAGAAAAAAGACAACTGCCTGTCCAACCTCAGACCGGTGCCACGCTTGTTATTCTTGTTATTGACCTTTGCAGGCAATGATGATGATCTCAAAACAATGCTGTAATCCTCTCCATTTCTCCTTTACAAACCTTTGTCCTTCCTCATCTCCCTGGGTATGCACATAGCTTACTAAGGCACACATATCCCCACTGCAATACTCTATTCCCAAATAAGTATCATTTTCTCTTACAGAGTCTCTCTCTGTTTGTTGTTTAGGGTGACAGCACACACCAGAAACGTTGAGAAGAGGAACAGACTCAAGCATGAATGAGGATTTGATATTTGAAACAAGACACCCCATCCAATCAGTGAGCAGAGGATGAGCTAATTGGCTAACTCCTTGGAGGAAAACAAGGTTACATTCTCTGCCGTAATGGTAGGCAAAAATAAATTCCAGATGACCTAAGGAGCCAAATGTTAAAAATAAATAAATAAATTCTATATAGGTACTCAAAAGGTAAATAAATATATTAATAATCATGGGGTAGAGAAAATTCCTAAATACACAAACTCCAGAAGGTAAAAAAGAAAGGTTTAACAGATTACATACACACAAAATTTTTTAACAGATTTTAAAATAAAGTTAAAAGACAAATGACAGCTTTTGTGGAAATATTCACAATATATAAAAGAAAAAAATAGTATCTACAATTTATACAAAAAACTGCAACAATCCAAAGAAAAAGGATAACTCAAAACATTGGCGAAGGATATGAATAAGCATTTTATTGAAGAAAGAAAAAGACAGATGACCAGTAAATATGTGAAAAGAAACTAACCTTGTTTCTAGTTAAAGAAATGCAGATTTGAACAGCTATTGTATTTACATCTATGTTTTTATATGTGCATGCATACATACATGTACATATGTGTGTATATGTGTATGTATATGTAGCTACATACCATACACATCTATACATTTGCCTGTACCATTAGCAAAATGTGTAAATAATGCTAATATTCACGGGTGACCGGAGAGTAGGAAACAAGTGCTCTCTCACATAGGATTGTAGGATCATAGATCAATAAAACCATGTTGGAAATTAACTTGGCAATACCTATTAACATTTCCAATGTGGAGATACTCTAATCCAATAGTTCCACATTTAGGAATGTACTATACACAAATAATAAATGAGTGGATGAAGTTGAAGGCATAATGATATTAACCTCAGCACGAGTGGCAATGAAAACACATTGGAAAGGGGCCAGGGACGGTGGGTCACGCCTGTAATCCCAGCACTTTGGGAGGCTGAGGCGGGCAGATCACCCGAGGTTAGGAGTTCAAGAACAGTCTGGCCAACATGGTGAAACCCCATCTCTACTAAAAATACAAAAATTAGCCGGGGGTGGTGGCGCACACCTGTAGTCCCAGCTACTCCGGAGGCTGAAGCAGAAGAATCGCTTGCCCGGAAGGCAGAGGTTGTAGTGAGTGGAGGTTGCACCACTGCACTCCAGCCTGGGAGACAGAGTGAGGCTCCGTCTCAAGAAAAAAGAGTGAGGGTCCGTCTCAAGAAAAAAACAAAGGTTGGAAAAATTCCAAGTGTCCGTCTTTAGGGAATGGTCACATACATTTTGCTCATATTCAGAAATCCTATGTGTTGGGGAATTTCCTTTCTCGCTCCTTGGAGTTTCCGTGTAGACAGAGGTTGCTTCAGGTAACAGTCCTGGCGTGTCTCTGCCCTTCTTCAATCCCAGAGAAGGAAGCCCGAGTTCTCGCTGGTAGATTTGGAACAGGACCTGAGCATGCATCTCTCTTTTTCCTGGCTCACGGCCAGGCCAGACCCTGAGCTTAGCAATCAAGGCCCCTGCTGCTGGGGCGGGGTCTTCAGGTCTTCTGGCAACTGCACGGAAGCACGACCTCCAGCAGCCCCAACCCGGAAAGGGGTCAATGCGACCTCTGGCTGCCTCGCTATTCATCCACTCTCATTTGTGTATGTGTGTGGTGTGTGCGTATGTGTGTGTATTTGTGTGGTGTGTGTATGTGTGTGTGGTGTGTGTGTATGTGTGTGTGGTGTGTATTTGTGTGTGTCTGTGGTGTGTGTGTATGTGTGTGTGTGGTGTGTGCATATGTAAGAAAGAGACTGACTTCTACTTCTTGAAATGGGAAGGCATTTATGATGTCCATAATAAATTTTAAAAGCAAGTTAAAGATACGTAAAGAATAAATTCTGTTTTTGCTTTACACATGGGGTGTGTATGTATATGTGTGTATATGTGTGTGTGTGTGTGGTGTGTGTGTATGTGTGTGTGGGTGTGTGTGTGATGTGTGTGTGGTGTGTGTATGTGTATTTGTGTGTGTGTGGTGTGTGTGTATGTGTGTCTGGTGTGTGTGTCTGGTGTGTGTGTGGTGTGTGTATGTGTGTTCAGTGTGTGTGGTGTGTGTAGTGTGTGTGTTTGTATGTGTGTGTGTGGTGTGTGTGGGGGTGTGTGTGGTGTGTGTATGTGTAGTGTATGTGGTGTGTGTATGTGTGGTGTGTGTGTGTGTGTGCATTCACATACAGGTCCATTTACAGATACATGAATTCACATACAGAATACCTCCGGGAGGAGTCTCTGTATGCCAAGTTATTAAAACAGTGGTGCCTGCAGGCAGGAGAGGGGATGTTTGTGATGCAAGGAGGATTTTCATTTTTTTACTTTATTTGCTTCTTGAAATTTTTGTAGGATTGTGGATTATTTTTCTATACAGAGAAAAAATAGCTTCAAAACAAAGAGTAAACATCTTACATATAGCAACAAGATATTGAAATCATTTATTGCTTTATGCTTATAGGAAGAGCAAAAATATCCCTATGTTAACAGTGCAAGCAGCCTACTGCATGGACTTTACATCATCTATTTTATTTAATGAGAGATGTCAATCCTTTACTTAGTGAGGCTTATCTCTTAACAGGACTTATTTTCATATCTGGATCTCCAAGCACTTCAGTTAAAGGTGAAGAGCCGCCTTCTCCCAGGCGTTGCAGTGGATCAGGAGCTGCACTGTCAGAAGGGATGGGCAACGCGGAGACCATTCTGCCATTTTCCATACCACTCCCTACAGTGCACGGCACAATGAAGACTTATTGAATTGCACCTAAACATATCAACCACCCACTGACATAGCTTGGACATTTGTCCTCTTCAAACCTCATGTTGAAATTTCATCGCCAATGCTGGAGGTGAGGTATGATGGGAGTGTTTGGGTGATGGGTGAGGATCCCTCATGAACGTCCTGGTTGAGTCATGGGCGAGGATCCCTCATGAGCATCTTGGTGCAGTCCTTGAGGTAAGGAGCAAGTTCTCACTCTATTAGTTCCATGAAAACTGATTATGTAGAAGAGCCTGGTGCTACCCCACTCCTTGCTTCCATTCTCACCATATGGTCTTTGCACGTATCAGCTTCCCTTCACCTCCCACCGTGAGTGGAAGCAACCTGAACCCCAGAATCAGCCTGAATCACCAGATGCAGGTGCCGGCACCGTGTTTCTTGCACAGCCTGCAGAACCACAAGCCAAATCCACCTCTTTTCTGTATAAATTGCCCAGCTTCAGACATTCCTTTACAACAACACAAGCGGACTAAGATGCCCGTGTATCTTCTTCCAGTTTGCTATGGCAGCCCCACTTTGGTGGAGGCACTGGCCAGCTTCTCTCTGGCCCCATCATTTGGGTCATTTGATTTGCCCACTTCACAGATAGCTCCCTCCCAACCTGAAACAGATGATAGATAGTTGGCACTGCTTGGCTTGTCCTGCCATGTGATCACCATTCTTCATATCTTCCAAAAGTTTCTAAGAAAATATCTGGAGCTTAAAACCACTCACCCTTGTTAGATTTTTTTTCATTTGCACATTTTTTGTCATTTTGATAAGAATGAGGAGAGCAGATAAACTCATAGGATTAATTCTCATTGAAGAAATAAAAGTCAAATCAATTTTGGAAATGGAATTCTTATTGAATGAAACAATACCTGTCCATTCTGTTACAACCCATCCTGGTGAAGACAGCCTGTCTACCCACAGGGAGAGCCCAAGTGGTCTTGACTCTGATTCGCTCCAGGCGTCTCCTGTTGGTCAATGCCACGGTCCTCCTCCAGATGCCCTACCTGCAGTGTGGCAGGCTCGATTCTCTCTCTGGGATCTCATATGTTCTCCTGACACTGACCTTCATAGGCTTCCACAGTGACTCCTGGCCACCACCGTCTGGCTCTCTGTACCATCTCCACTGGTAAGAGGCACCTACCCCAGCACCTACCAGAACCCTGTGTTAAATCAAAGACCCCCACAGTGCTCTCTGTCTCTAACAAAGTTTCTTCTAGGAAAGCACTTCTTAGATTTATAATTTTGTATGTAATATTGTGGAGTCAGGAAGAAAATGCGACGAGTTCGAGCATCTTTTCTGGGTCATGTGAGGAAAACAATTCAAGATTTCCAATAATAGTAAAAACATCAAACAGATATCTCAAAGGTTTCTATGAAGCAGACAATGAACTAAGTTTATTATCATATACTATCTTCTTTGACTCCCAAAACAACTCTGTGATGTGGAGACTGTCATGGGCGAAGCTCGGGAGGCTGGTTGCCTGTATAAAGTCTCCCTTAAACTCACCCTTCCATGCTGTTCTATGGGGGAGCAGCCAAGTGCTGCATGGCCCTTTCCGTCTAGTATGATTGCAAGGACTGCATGTTATTTAAGAGTTGCAGCCTCCAGAGGCCCCAGCATTGGATCACACGTACAATAAGTGTCCAATTAACGATTGCTGCCTGAATTGTTGCAGAAGTCACCTGCGACCCTTGGGTGGGCAGGGTGCAGAGTGACACTATCAAGAGTTACTGGAGCATCCTGCAGGCAACTCTATCTCCTTTAAAAGTTACGTTGATGATAAACATAAAAATTGAGACTGTCAGCTTAATTTTATACATTTAACTTTGCAGATTAAGTTATATTATAATAAAAATGTGCTATAAGTAAGATAGTTGGAGGCCCAAGAGAATGACTATTATTACTGGAGCAATAGTTAATATTTTTAAAAAATTCCAATGCAACCCAAGGATTTTCCTGCTCCCACAGGAGAGATTTGGCCCCTCCTTGCATGTTCAGACATCCCAAATCATGTGCTTAACATGCAAGCTAAAAATCCATCTATAATTAGATCTGCCTGAAAGTGAATAAAAGGCATTCCAAAGAGAGGTTTTCAACAAAATAACGTTAAAATGTCCATATGTTTAACTTGGCTTCAAGTTGCAAAATATCGCAGTGCTATATGCTATTAATGCTGTAAACTTAGACGGGCTTTTCAGTGGATCCAAAAGCAAAAAAGAAAAAAAGTAAGTTAAGCAAAAATGAGGTGAAAGATCAAGATATGTGGAAAGAAATACTCAAAATATTTATTTAAAAAAACAATTCAGGTGACTTCACTGTCCATATTGCAACTTCCCTGTTTACAAACATTAGACTGATTTTTCAGAAAGGCATTAGGTTCCCAGTATATTTTAGGGCAGCAGTACAGACATCTGGTTGACAAAGAAGCCAAGTATACATTCCTGTAATGTTTTTAGTCTTCCAGTCATTCTGTTTCTCCCTGTGAAATTAACAAATAGAGACCCATGATGTGTAGAATGGAAGACTCCCCAGTGTATCAATGACTTTTTATTTCTTTGATGAAATACAGAGTGCGGTGATTAGGGATTCTCACCAATGATCTTCTGATAGAAATTCCTCCACACCTATCTACTATTTGCAGTACTTTAATTATCTATAAGTACATGTTTACTACAAAAACTTGGGAAACGATTAGCTGGACATGGTGGCGTGTGCCAGTAGTCCTAGCTACTCGGGAGGTGGGGGCAGGAGGAACACCTGAGACCAGGAGTTCAAGGTTACAATGAGTTGTGATTGTGCTACTGCGCTCCAGCCTGGGTGACAGAGAGAGACTCTGTGTCTAAAAAAAAAAAAAAAAAAAAAAGGAAAATACCAAATAGTATAATATTATCTAAAATTTCCACTTTTAGGAATGGTAGAATAAAGCGCCGCTGCCAACCCTTCAGCTAAGAAGTAGAAAAGTTGGACCCAAAAACCTGTTGGAAGACATCAGACAGCTAACAAAGCAAAGAAACGTTGTAAGGCACAGATCCAGGAAAAGAAAGAAACTCAGCCCAGCTTTTCTCCAGGGTCAAATTCCAGAAGAAAAGGATAAGAAACTGAGCAGGGCTTTAGATTTGCCCCTGTGAAGAGGACAAATTACAGTCTGCCAAGGAGGGAGTTTTTGGGAAATCTGAAGATTATAGAGTATGAGTGAACCAGAAATAAATAATTCTGGCAAGGATCACACCCAATTTTATCTCGAATCCTAATAGGGTAAAGATAGCCTGGGATTGCTAACACCTTCCAGAAATGTATGTAAATCTTCTCTGAAAAAAAAAGTAATCCTATATCTCAATTATCTTTCCAGTTTTTCATGTGCCATATCTGGAAAACAATGAAAAGTAACCAGGTTTATCAGAAGACAAAAATTAATAATAATAAGTGATTGAAACCAAGGGAAACAACAGACAGAAAAAAATTGACCCAAAGGGGATTCAGATAATGGAGCAATCAGACATAAAATTTAAAATAATTATTACTAATACACTTAAGTAATGAAAGACAAAATAAAAATTTTGGCAAAGAACCTGAAATTTTTTAAAAATAGAAATTATAGAAATGAGCAAATACAATCAACACAAGGAAACAATGGATGGATTTAATCATACATTAGACACAGCTACAGAGAAAACTGGAGAACTTAAAGAGCAGAAGAAAATCTCTAAACTGAAACACAGAGAAGGAAAAGGAAGAATAAAGGAAAAAGCATATTAGGACAAGGTGAACATATCTAAGATATAAATGTGTCCCCAGAAGAAGAAAAGAGAGAAAATGTCAGAACTTCAGCACATACAGGATTTAACTGTGTTTAACTGCATAGGATCTCCAAAAAGTCTGAACGCACAGACAATGTATTCAACGTTTTCAAGGACATTTAATCTGTAGAAACCAAAATATATCTTCATTTTCAAGTCAGTGGATACCCTATAGATTTAAGTCTATCAACAACAAAAAGTAGTGGGAATAAAAGCAAAAAAATAGTATCTAAGTTATATCTACTTCTACAAAGTAGAAAACCACTGGGAGAAGAAAGAGAGTAAGTCCATTGACTGACTTACAGGTAAAAATAGGTGTTCATAGGTGGAAATCAAAACATATCATTGAGACTGACACACCAACTCCTAGAAGCCTACACAAGAAAAGAGGGGAGAGCTGCGGACGTGACATGAAGGCATATAGCAAAGCTCAGTCGATTTCAGAAAATAGAATTAGTACAAACAATATTTTCTGCTTGCATTGAAACCAAACTCAAAATCAATAGCAAAAAGGCCTTTCTACCAATTAGAAAACACTGTCAATTAAAAATGCTAGGCTCCAAGAGCAAAACAAACCTAAATTGGAGAATTTCTAAAAAATGGTGATAATGGAAAAGTCACAGTAAAATCAATAGGAAAAAAATCAAAGCAGTAATCAGAAAAAAACTCATAGTTTAATGCTTAAGTCACTAAAATAGTGAAAAAGAGGTAGATTAAATATTCTATCCTGTGAGTCAGAATGAGAAAAAGCAATTCAAAAGAAAGTAGAAAGAAAGAAATAATAAAGATAAAATCCAAAATTAATTAGTTAAGAAAAAAATTTTAAAAGAAACTAATAAATAAATTTAAATACCAGTTATTTGAAAAAAGAAAAAAAAAAGGCAAACCACAAGCTAGCCTAATCATGAAAAAGGAGGAAAACACAAACCCTCAAAATAAGAAACAGCCATTAAAATAAAATAATTTTTTAAAAATGAAATTACTTGGCAAAACTCTATGCAAATAAATTTGAGAACCTCAAAGTTGGTATAACTTCTTATGAAACTATGATTTATCAAAATTAATCCTATTAGAGATGGTTTAAACAGGCCATTCCACAGATGAAATATAGCAGGTTATCAAAGAACTAAACCACAAAATAGCAACAGGCCTGCCCTGATGGTTTCGCAGGGAATTCCACCAAACTGTCAAAGACCAGATAATTCTAATGCTGCTTAAATTGTTCTAGACACAGAAAAAAGAAAAAACAACTTTCAAAGTATGTTTATAAAATACAATTTTTTTTTTTTTTTTGACACAGAGTCTGGCTCTATTGCCCAGGCTGGAGTGCAGTGGCATGATCTCAGCTCACTGCAACCTCCGCCTCCCAGGTTCAAGAGATTCTCCTGCCTCAGCCTCCCGAGAAGCTGGGATTACAGGTGCCCGCCGCCACGCCCAGCTAATTTCTGTATTTTTAGTAGAGACTGAATTTCACCATGTTGGCCAGGCTGGTCTCGAACTCCCGACCTCATGTGATCTGCCCGCCTCAGCCTCCCAAAGTGCTGGAATTACAGGCATGAGCCACCAGGCCCAGATTTATGAAAAACAACATTGATAGCCACCAATGAAGTATGTATTATCAGCCCCCAAGTCCAGCAATCTACTTAATGGACAAACAAACGCTGGAGGCATTTTCCCCAGAATCAGAGAAAAGGCAAGAGTGTCCTCTAGCTCACAGCAGCATGGCAGTGCATCAAAAAGTATTAGGTAACACAATTAGATCACAGTAGTATTTAGATGCTTAAGAATTAGAAAATAACGATTAGTAGCAGCACTTACCATCTTTATTTGCAGATGATACAATAGTAGACCTGGAAAGCTCAGGGGAATCAGCGATAAAACAAACACAGATGATAAAAGGCTTCATTTATCAGGCAAAATTAATACATTTACTTACATACAACAATGAGAAAATGTAAATATACAGAAAATTACAATAATGAAAAAGATAAAATTTAGGACAATTTAACAAAAATGTCCAAAATGACAGAAACCTTTAAATACTCCTAAAAGATACAAAGTCGAATTGGGGACAAATGGAGCAATACATTGTTCTGGGATTTTTGTCTTAACCACTCATGATGCTGAAAGCTAATGTAGAGAATGAAGACTACAATTTGAATATCCATGTTCAAAGGACAAAAAGAAATGCAGAGACTTAAAGTCCGTTCAGTCATTGCATTGTTGAGCGCGGTGCCGGTACACTTCTTCAGAGACTCTTGATATGTATCGTGAGATAAAACAAAAGGCCTACTATTGGCGGGAACTAGGATTTTCAACATGAAGTAAAGAAGAGACAGATTGAAAATCAATAAGATTAAGAGCCCCATAGACCTGAATTTACATGGAAGCAATCAGTCATGGTATATTTTAGCCTTAAATATATATATATATTTCTCCTAACTCATTCCTGGTTCATCAGAGTAGGGATAAGTCACAAAATTGCACTATTAGGATTGGGCTGGATCCCCGAAGAGAAGAAAGGAACTCTAGCCTAAAGGAGCTGCAGAACTTAGCCCCTAGGTACCAGCAAGGTCAGCAGAAGACATGGAAGACAGATCCCGAGGGTGCTGGATCCAGAGCAGGGGAACACGGGTCAGCCAAGGGAGAGTTTATTCATCTGGGAGCACTGTCCTTGATCCAGGGTTTAGCATCCTGGCGAGGCCCCAGGAGACGGTGCTAGCATTCTGCTGTGTTGGCTCTTGGGAGCTTGGAGAAAGCTACGACCCATACCAAATGCAGTGGAAATCTAGAGCCACAGTGCCAGAGGCTGGAAGAAGGGATCAAAAAACTCAGGGAAATGGCCATGCCAGAGGGGACCTGCTACTCGAGGCCAGAAAGTCCCCACTGACTATACTCAGCAGGAAGGTGCTGGGGACATCCCATTGACCAAAGCAACAAGGGATGCAGTGATCGAGGGGCATCAGCTCACTGAGAAGCTCAGGGGGGGCTGACGGCGGGAGGTGGTGTTGGTTGCAGAACGAGGCTCTGATACAATGGGGATGACACAGTCATGAAATAACAGAGACAGCGTGGAGGCACCGAGACCTCAAAGCAATGTGGGAAAGGGGAATGTCGGGCACGTAGAGGGCTGTGGGACTCTGTGTCTGGGTTGACATTGATGCCTGGGTACCTGAGTACGCTCATCTGTTCAAGTGAGAGCACCTGGGGGCCAGATCATAAAGGAGGTCCTGGCCCAGGTATGGACCACAGGGGGGTTCTCAGGTCACCAAGAGTCACCTCCCTCCTTCTCAAACATACGACTGGAATGGACATACTTGGTAACTGGTACCACCTCGTACCCGCTCTTCGGCCAATGGATAACAGCTGTGACAGCGTAGGGACAGTGAGTAGAAGCCTTCAAAATGTTCCCCCTTCCCAGCCAAGACAGTAAGTCAAAAATTGTACTGCATCTTGGGAACACAGAAATTTCTGCCACTGTCAAACACCTAAAAGATCAGGAGTGTGAACCTCTTCAGACCCCACTGAACCCACGAGTCCGGTCCCTCCAGAAGCTCACACCCTCGAGGACTGCGTGGGCTCCCACAGACCCAACCAAGCCCTAGCCCCAGCTGCAGCTGCTGGGCCAGACATAGTATCTTTGCCAGAGCAGAGCAGCGTGGCTGTAGGTTGCGAGAAGGCAGGCTCTGACCATGCGAGTGTGCCCGTTCCCATTCTCAGAAAGGAGGATCAGAAGCAGTTGGCATTCATGTGGATGGACAGCAGAACCATCTAAGGTCTCGCCCCATTATAATTGTCCCGCCCTCTGCCATAACATGGGTCACCTGGCTATTCTGCAGAAGCCTGCAGCCCCCAGCCAACATCAATCTTTGAGAGCTCAGGGAGAGTTCAAGCTACCCATATGGGATTTGGCATAACCTCACTGCAGACCCAGAAATCCATTTTCCAGCAAATGAGGGGTGAGAATGGAATGCAGTGGTGAGACTGAAAGATGGGCTTGGAGAAGACACCCTTGGAGCCAGACACCAACCTCTGGGATCCAGCACATGCCACACTCACATCCAGTCCATGGTGCACCGTGCTGGGGAGTGGGGCAGGAAGCATAGTCCCGGGAAGCAAGGTGCGGGAGCAGGGACAGCCCACCCACAGGATCTGTGCTTCCTATTCCTGTACACCTGGGAGACAGGGCCAGGGAAGAGAGAGAGGAGGATTCTAGAGTCATCCAGAAGGTACAGCATTAGGACCTGGGGGTCTGGAGACGAGGGTCAAGGGGAGACTTGAGGTATGGTGGGACTCTACTGTGTCTGCCCCCTGACGCCTGAAGCCACACCCTTCCCACCAGGTGCCCTTGAGGACTGGGGCCATCTCAACTCGAGTCTGTGTTTGCTGACCCCCCATGGTCATGGTGACTGACCTTCAGGTCACCCGCAAAATGTGTGGGCTCAGAACCAGCCAATTTTCACAGTGGGCCTCTCCCCAGCCCTGTCCTCGCCCCGTTCCCTTATTTTCCCAGTGGTCAGGTGATGCCCGGCTGAGCCCGAAGTGTGTCCTGCTTGGCTGTTTAGGGGAAGGATGCCAGCGCACCTGCAGTGTACAAGGCTGAGATGCAGACGAGGACCAGCTCATGAGGGCCTTGAAGGCCAGGCTCAAAGCGTGGCCTTTGTCCTACCAACAGTGGGAAGTTTCAAAGGTAGAGTGGCAGTACGGAGATTACCAGCGGCAGTACGGAGATTACCAGCTGCTTCTTTGAACAATGATTCTGGAAGGAGTGTGGTGGAGACCTGGGACATCAGAGGCTGGAACCCACCGGGAGGCAATGAAGTAAGGGCCCGGGCAGCAGAGTGGGATGGGAGCCAGGCATTCAGTGCTGCCTGGGATGCATGTGGAGGGCTTTGCAGGCTATGAGCAGAGGTAGGGCAGGGGTGGAGGAGGCATGGGTCACCTTCGGTGATGGAGAGAGGTTCGCACTAGAAGATGGTGACTGGGTGTTAGCATCAGGAAGGGCCCGGACCCTCAGATGGAGCACCCAGCAGATGGGTCTGTATCCCAGGAAAACCATTAGGGCTGGAGGAGCCTCTCAGGGAATGCTGTCTGTCCCGAAAGGAAGGGCAGAGTCCAGAAGCCAGTGACCGCCCGGGAGCCTGGAGACAGGCCACAGCACTCCACAGCGGGTCAGTCTCGCCCTGTCCCTGTCCTCCGTCCTGAGCAGGGCCAGCCTCCGCCGACATCCGGGCCTTGTCTTCCCTGGCCTGCAGCTGCAGCTGGGGCGCACATGCGTCTGCCCAGCTGCCTCCTTCCTGGGAGCTTGGCTGTTTCTTCTCCCCCGAGCTGTTTTCAGACAGACTCACTGGAAGATTTTTTTGTTTTTGTTACATTACTATGAATTTCTTTTATTTTTACAGGAACAGGATCCAATTGAAGCCAGACCTTGGAAAAAGTGTACGAGAGGCCTTCTCAGCCTTCCTCTCCCCATCCCCAAATGCTAACTCTCTCAGGTCCTCTCTGGCTGCCCAGATGTTCCTAACCCCCAACTCCACATCGAAGCTCAGGATACCTCGTTCGTGTTAAACCACCAGGGCCGTGAACGGGTTGGTGCAGGCCTGGAGCAGCAGCCACCTCTCATTGTCAAGTGCTCCTCCTCCCGGCAATGCCATTTCCCTCCAGGGTCTGTGAGTCCATACTGATTACAGGAACTCTGATTATTATACTGATTACTATGAACTGAACCTAGGGCACACTCTGCCAGGTGTGAGTGTCACCTGCCGCCTGGGTGTTGCAGCATGCCAGTGCTCACACAAGGCTGGATGAGGCATGAGAAAATTCCAGAGAGGTCACAGCCAGAAGGGACTTCCCAGATTGGGCCCCAGGATGCCAATCCTCTGGATAGACAGACAGTCCAGGCATGTGCAGCCGGGGTCACGTGGGGAAAACTCGAGCAGTGACTGGCCCTTAGTTCTGTGCTGCTTTTCACGACAGCGCCCTCCAACCCACAGCAATCCCCATTGTCGACAGAGTGGAAGACGCACATGAAGCCTGGAATGCACGTGTAAACATCCTCTCAAACACATCTGCTCGGAAGTATCCAGAGCTCGAGGGAAATGGGGATGAGGGTAGCCTGGGCCCATCCGGGAAGGCCGCGTGGTGCCCCGCCCACTCTCGCTTGCCTATGCAGGGCTGGCAGAAGGTGGGGCGGGCCGCAGGCAGGAAGGAAGCCACTGCTGTGTGGGCTAGAGGCCGGTGGAGCTTGGCAGCGTGGATGTTCGACCTGTGGCCCCACAGGGGGCTTCACTTTAGGTCACGCACCCCAGACACTGGCATGAGGCGGGATTCTCGTACAGGTGTCCATGGAGAAACTGCTCCCAGGGGAGGCTGGGGAGGGGTCAGGGAGGGGAAAGCCAAGCCAGGCTGTGATTTCCAGCACAGGCCCCACTCAGCCGGACCCTGTGGGCAGCACTGGGACACAAGCTACCCTCTCATCCCACCCTCAGTGGCAGAGCTTGTCCTCATGAGGCCGGGGAGCTGGAATGCTTCGCCCGCAGGCGGCTGGGAGTGTAAACCCCTAGGCCCTTTGGCTTTAATAGTTCAAAAGCAGTTCTCTGAGGAGCAGCAGGTGCTGCGGTGGAGGAAACACCCACAGAAGCCAAGAGAGAGACGCTGGGGACCAGGGAGAGTGATGCTGGGGAGCTGGGCAGAGGCGCTCCATCTGCTGCATGTGTCTATATGCACACGGATGCACTGCCTGTGCTCATCTACACTCCTACATGTACAGCGACATGTCTGCCTGCCACTATTCTGCATGTTCACAGCACATGATGCATGTGCCCTATAATACACAGCTCTGCTGCCTGCGTCATCTGCATGTACACAGACACACTGCCCGCATATCTGCATTTACACAGACATGATGCATGTGCTTATTAACGTACACAGCCCTGCCTGCTTTGCCTCCATGTGTGCATGGACATGACATCGCTGCCTGTCTGCCTGTATCTGTGGGTGAGACAGAGTCACAGGCTGTCTCACTCAAGTGTCCCATTCACTCAAGGAGACTTTGAGTGCAGGGAGAGCGGGTCCCCCAGCAAGTTCTCCCAGGTTCACTTTGTGGCCCTGGCTGGCTCCTTCTTGGACTGTGTCCACTATTCTGAGGGGACTTATCAATCTAGTAGGCAGGGGTGGGGGAGCCGTCAAGCTGGCACAGATGCCACACTAGCTAGTGGGGCAGCGTCGATGAGGAAAGCGCTTTTCCACTTCCCACTGCTCAGCATTTACACCGGTGCCTGCACCCTCATCAGGCTTGCCCCCCTCATTCTCCTGTGCCACACCGGGGTGACCAGGCTGACGGGGTGACTGTGAGCCGCAAAAGACCCCGGGCAGACGTGGCCCTGGAGCTGCACAGCTTCACGCCCATGCCGAGAATGGGGTCCTAAAGGTCCCAGGCAGAGCTCGTTCCTGTCGTGTTTGCATCCACAGTGTAGATAAGCTGGAGAGAACTGTTTTGACGAGTCATCAGAGTCGATGATGCAAGCAGCCAACGGCCGCTGTCTTGCCAGGAACACAGATAGACCAACCTTGCTAGGGTCTGTATGCTTAAGAGCTTCCAGACTTTGTCACAGTACTTCAGTGTTCCCTTGTACTTAGGAATTTACTCGAAACAGTCAAATCTCCTTATAAAATGCATTATGTGGGGACCCTGCTCAGGGCCAGGCCACTTCACCTCTCTGAGATGTCTGGTAAACTCAGCGTTCCCACCTCCACAGCTTTTGATGCTGGCCCAGCCATTTCAGCACCAGTCCCCACTCTGCTTGGTACAGGAGGGAAGCCCTGGCTGTGGTTCTTTTTGTACTTTTAAGTTTGTTTTTCTGTGAGGGCCATAGTTTTGCTCAGGCGTGCCCCGGCGCGTGACTCTGCATGTGGACTCGGAGACACTTTTGAAGTGTCACTGGGTGGAAGTGAGCCCTATGTGCCCTGTGTCGTGATGGTGTTGCCCTGAGGTCCCCAGCAGAGGCCAGGCTCCTGGGGACAGGACCCTGTAAGGTGCTGTTTGATCCCCTGCTCCAGACCCAGAATCTTCACCGTGGCAGGAGGAGGCCAGCCCCATTCAGGTGTCTGTGTGTAAGAAGAACTGGGGCTCAGAAAGGGGCTTCTTTGGACCAAGCTGCACTCTGAGCACCCCTGCGACCCTCTCCCCTCACTGCCCACTCACCTGGCGGAGGGAGTCAACTCTTAGAAAAGCTTTGCTCTCCATGAGCTGCTCAAGGTCGGGGATTCATCTCACCATGTGCGGAAGCTTCACAAGCCTCATGAAGGAGCCAGTCCCCATTCCTCCTCTTTACCCTCCCAGGGACTCCTGTGGGAGGCAAAGTCCAGCCAGGACCCCGCCCACTCCAGGAAGAGTGTGCAGGAGGTTTGGCACCATCCGGGGAGGGCTGGGCCCGCTGAGTAGGGAGGTCTCTGAGCTTTGTCCCAGAGACCCTGGGCACACATGGAGTCCCCACCCTGAGGACCTACTGTGGGGTCACAGAGTGACAGCAAGTCCATGCGCCTCACCCATCCATGCCCAGAGGTGACCTGCCCTTGGGGGCTGGAGCTCAGAGGAGCCCGGGGACGAGGTGCGAAGGGGACAGGAGACTGAAGGTCAGCAGTGGCGGGCAGGAGGGAGGATGTAGCCATCTGCTGTGTGCTTCCAAAAGGGCCCCAGTGCACGTGAAAGGCCACCATGTGATGGACCAGCCCAGAGACCGTCCCGGCTATGCCTGCCCTCCAGCTTCCTCCATCCTCTGACCAGGCCCTGGGTGCCTTTGACATTGCAACAGCCACTGACCAGGGCAGTCATGGAGATGAAGGAGAGACAGCACCTGTCGGGCTGCAGATCCCTGTGCGTATGGGCGGCGACGGTGGCACTGCCTCCCCATCCTGCTGGCCAGTATCAGGCCAGGGGGTCCATCAGAGATGGCCCTGCCTCCAACCACAGAGCTCTCAAGGAAAGGCCTGCAGACTCAAGGTCCAGGGCAGAGTGGGGCACTCAGCCCACCCCGGTTCCAGGCCTGCAAGGGGGAGTGTGTCACACCCACACCAGCTCATGCCAGGCACCTGATGCACACAGACCGATAAAGACCATCTCTTTGGATGTGACCATGACAGTACAGATGCGACCAGACATTTTATCCCCAGAAACGTAGCCGTCAGCAGGAATAAAAATAGAAAGGCTGCTGTCTCACTGCAGAGGACAAAAGCAAGCCAAGTATGGGACATATAAAAAGAGAGGAAAAGGAACGGCAAAAAAGCAAAAGAAAAAATTCAAACAGAAAACAAAAAGCAAGAGGACAGAGATGGGAACAGCTGTGCCGAAATTAAAAAGGAAAACGTCTTCATTAACAGACAAAGGCTTTGTATTGGATGGAAAGTAACATCCATAAGCACAGAATGGCCCTGAAACATTGAAAATAAAAAGATGGGTAAAGGTTTGCGCTGTCAAACACAAATAACATAAATAAGATAATAATGCAATAGCCAGCAGAGTCAAGTTCAAAGAGGAAAGCAGGAAATGGGGCCAGCATTTCCTGATACAAATGCTGTGAGCCAACAGCATGTGAAGCGTGAATCTCAGAGATAGCTTAAGAGGCCAACCCAGCCGCCACGAGGTGCCTGGCCGTAGGAGAACCTGCTAGCGTCGCAGCCAACTTGGAGCTGTTAGTGCTGCATTCCTCCAGATGATGGAGGAGGTGTGTGGTGGGTTGTGGCATTTTGACAGCCCCTTATCCCGTGGGCCATTAACCTGACAAGCCCAGGCCTGCAACCTTCCAAAGAGGAGACCCACTGAAGCCCACGAGAATGTCCTGATATCACGACAGTGTTAAGCCAAGACCTTGGGAAGGTTTCCGAATGGGAACTCCTGACATTTCTAACTCACCGATACGCTTGCCCACAGCTTTGGGTGGATGACAGCATCATCCTCAGCAGGGAGGTCACTTGGGATGATAATACCGAGATTCTGCACTATTCAAGAATTAGCATGGCCCTGGCCAGCACAGCAGGGCTCTGATGGGGAAGTGCAGGGAGCCTGTCCTGTTTGGGAAGCAGATCCAGAAGGCCGTGGGGCCCACCTACTGTGGGGGTGCATGCATGGAAGGGGGTGCCCCGACTGAGGCAGAGCCCACAGGAGCTGCCCTGAGAAGAACACACAGGCAGGTTGGAACTGTGCAGAACAAGAGATGCCGTGGGGTGTTCAGCCTCAGGTGAGCAGCAGGATGTGATGACCACAGCCTGGGATAGCCAGATTGGGACCATTCCGGTGGGGAAACCCATGGTGAGGGGGAACTCCAAGGCAGGCCCAGCCCCACTGCCCAGCAAAGAGCTCATTTAGCTGGAGTGGAAGTGGCACGTGTTGGCCCAGGAAGGAAGCAGGGTGACCCTCCTGCCAGGATCCCAGGGCTTAGCCCTCAACTCCAAATAATGGAAGGGGTAGAGATCCATGGGTCGCAGAAGTTGGGGGACAGAGGAGATCACAAACATGCTGGGAGCCTTGAGAGAACTTCTGGAGCCAGAGGAGAAGGACTAGGTTGGAGAACCCATCATGAAAGTGTTCCCGCATCCCCTGCACCTGTGTTTACACCACCTCAATGTGTTCACACCACCTCAATGTGTTCGCACCACTGCAAGCTCATACCATACTCGGTCACCCAACCTACAATTCTGTTAAATATTCCTGATTTGGGTAATGTACCCTACTTATGCAAGATGTCACCACTGAGGGAAGCTGGGACATGGACCATGGACCTTTCTGTGTCATTTTTGCAACTTCTTCTGAGTCTAAAAATTAGTTCAAAAGGAAAATGTTAACAAATTCATTAAGTAGAAATTAATTTATCAAAGCATCCCATGTAACAATGCAAAGGCCTCCAGGAGTGGTAAGGATCTATTAGTTGTTTACACACTAGTGTAAATTAGCTGGTTAGGATTAATCTTAGCTATGAAACTGAATGAAGTACTGGATGGGGGAGGATGTGGAACAATACTCATATTCGAGCTGGGGGTTCCCTGCGGGCTGGACTGAGAGACGTCCTCAAGGGGGCTGAGGGTTAGGGCAAGCTCTGAGCAGAGGGTTAGGACAGAGACTCTGGGAGGGAGAAGGGCCTGGGCTCTGACCTGGAAGGATGTGTTCCCTCCTGAAGCTCTTCCACCTCTACCCACTTTGCCACAGGGTCCTATGGCCCTGGCAGAAAATGAGCTGCACCCACAGAGCTTTGTTCTCTGGATCAGGAGTCATGGTTGTCTTATGGGCAGCCTGGAACCAGAAAAAGCTACTTGTTCCACCCAATTTGACTATGGGCAGCAAGATTGCATTCATGCTCAGTGACCGCCGCTCAGCTCCATTTGGGAAAACAACCCTTGGCGACTTGGGAATGGCTTAGGTTCTGTGGTGCCCTTTGTCAGAGCCTGTGGGGGGCTGTGGGGCTGCAGTAAGGGCCTGAGACTCTGCCTCCCGGCACCCCGAGCAGGGCGGGCTCTCACACAGCCTTGACTTTCTGGGGAGCAGCTAGAGCAAGCTTGATGAGACATATGTTTTTCTTCTGCTTGCAGAGGAAAGAGGCTTGGATTAAGTTTTTAAATTTATTTCAAATGCCTCTATCATGAGACTTACACAATTTTTATTTTCCAGCTTTAAAATAAGCTTTAAAGTTTGAGACTTTATTTGTCTGAGCGAGGAAAATGCTTCCTTCCTTCTCTGTCAGATGTTTTGTTGTTTATTGAACCCCTAAGAAAAAGCCATTTGACAAAGATCCAAATGTTTACCCTCCAGTGACTGAGGCCCAACCAGAGTGTGCTTCATGGGGGAATTTGTGTCCTAGAGGGTAACAGTTGAAAGAAAAAGTCACCGGGCCTGCTCCACTGTGGTCTGCACATACAGGTTAACTTAATAGGAGTCAGTTTCTGCTTTTTTTTTTTTTTTAAAGTGAGTCAGTTTCTG
>NW_016806331.1:777743-794963 GCF_001698545.2 Rhinopithecus bieti | reverse complement strand
TTTTTTTTTTTTTTTTTTTTTTTTTAAGTCAAACAGTACAACAAGCATTTCTGCTGGTGTGAGTGTTTCTCTGCCAGCTGGCTGTGCCATATTGTGTGGGCCATCTAAGGCAACTAATGAGAGTTTCGTTACTCCAGGATTCGTTGCAGAACAGAGCCAAGATGTGTTCTCTTCAGGTTCTCTTCAGGTTCCAGCTGACTGTGGAGAAAGTGCAATATGTATCCAAAAGTAAAAATGTCCTTCTTCCTAGAATTATGTTTTGGAGCCACAGGCCAGCATTTAAATATAAATACTTTAGTCACTAGAATACATGAGTTCCATGAAGCATAAATGGTCTGACTTCATGTAAGACGTTTGTTGAGGACCTTAAACATTTCCTGCAGCCCCACCCAGGGCAAGTGTGCTCAAGGCCAGTGCTCTTGGTCAGCCCTACAGACGTTTCCACAGCACTTTGGGGTCTTCTCTCCTTGGCTACTAAATGGCTCCTAACACATGCGGCTCTTCTTTGAGACAAGACCATAGGTGGGGCTTTGTGATCCTTACGGGTTTTGTTTCGGAGTTTGAGATACTTGATACAGGGCTGTAACTCCTCGGGTTTGGGCAAAGGCATGGCCTTAAGTATTCATTGGTATTCTTAGCCAGAAGATCTTACAAAATGAAAATCGACTGCAAATAAATAATGCTAACAGTGGCTGCAGTGGGAGGAGAGGGCAGGGAGGGTGCAGGAGATGGGGCCGGCAGCTCAGCGGCATCTGGGCTCTCTCCCCTGCCCCAGGAGCTAATCGCAGCTTGGTTGAGAGAAGACAGAGATGGCACTTTTGATAGAAAGAGAAGCCCCCAAGAAATTCGGGATCTAGTGGAATCGTGGGAAACCAGGAAGAAATGTCAGGAGATGATTAAGATGTATAATAAGGTGTCCAATACCTTTTGACAAATACAAATTAGAGAAAGGGAGGTAAAGACAAGAGCCCTGAGATGGTGCCTGAAGAACTTTAAATGGAGCCTGTGCAGCATCTGGGCCAGAAAAGGACCATCTCCATGAGAGGTGGACGGGGCACAAGCCCTGGGCAGCCTCCACCAGGTCTCTCTAGCCCGAAATATAGAAAACCCATCTCTTGATCAAAAAGACGTGTCTGTGTTCCATCCTCCTTTGTTCAGGAAAGGCTGGCTGTGAGAGCTTTTGGAAGAAACCTCCTCTCACCACAACAAAAGCAGGAGAACCTTGGCCCATGATTGAGCAGCACAAGGAAGACACGCAATTAGCTTCCCTGCAAAGTGCTCCCAGATGAAACTGGAAACACAACAAAAATAAAATCATTAGCCATCAGAACTGGAATTACCTTCCAAGGCTGATGTTTGCACTTTTCTCTTGCTTGATCTCTCTCTGACTCTCTTTCTCTGATTCTCTCTCTCTCTCTGACTCTGTCTCTGTCTCTCTCTCCCTCTCCATGCCTCTTTCTCTCCGTCTGTTCCTTTCTGTCCCTCCATCTCTGCCTTCCCCTTCTGTTTCTCTTTTCCCTCTGTTTCTTCCTATCTTCCCTCTCCCTCTTCCTCCTCTCTCCTTCTCGCTCTGCTTCCCAAACACTACTCTCGATGGTGCTAATGACTATATGGAAACTGAGTCCTGTACCTGTATGTGGGAGAAGAAGGCAGCAGGCAAGAGGTGGGTCTTTGGGAACCGTGTCTGTAGGTGACTCACAGGGTCAAAGACTCCCATGGCCTCAAACGCAGTTGTAGAACCCAAGGCGTTCTGAGGGGCCTCCTTCAGGAGTTTTCAGGTCCCCCGATACCCCGTTATTTGACTAGCCTGTCACCTACCTGTGCCAGAGGTACAGTGAGTACAGGGGCAGGGGTGAGAAAGGAGACCAGGACAGAACCTTGCTCACACAGCTGCACCCCCAAGTCAGAAAACCTGTCCTGGAGACACCAGCCATGCGCCTGCTTCTTTAAACCAACCCCCAGCCCGGGGCTGTAAAGGCTGGAGCCCACTGGCACAAGTATCCCCTACGGCCACTACCTGGTTCTCGGTACATTTGGTCATGTGGGCTTTGTCCCTACCACATCCTGCTATTTGCCATTGTTTATATTGTGTGTAACATCTGCCAGGATGGCCAGAAGCACAGAGGAGTGGAGTGCATTTGCAGGACAAGCACAAGAAAGCCAAGGGTGCCAATGCTTCTCAGGCTGCCTGCTGCCACACTGCCACCACAAACCACCAGCTACAGGAGCCACACTGTGAGTCCCAGCCTGCCAGAGGGCCCTGGCCTCCCCAGCACAGCCCAAGGCCTCCCTGACTTTGACGTGGTTCCTCTTGGAAGCACAAACTCCATCTTAACACGCTAGGCTATTGGGGAATGTGATTTACATAAAGCATCTTTCATTGCGTGAAAGGCTTTCCTGAGGCTGTCATTCCACCTCAACCCAACCCCAGGCAGGCCTCCTTCCTCCCAGGGAGCTCTTCTGTTCCTAGGCTGCTCTGCTGCCCTCTGCACAGGGATTTAAATGGGGTCATGACCGGGAAGGAACAACAGTGGCTGGAACCAGCTCAGCGAGGTTCTGTTTCTCCACGTGGCTGCCGAGTCTCGGGACAGATTCTCTAACCTGGAGTGGGATACTTCCCTCTCTGTGCCTGTTTCCTCATCTATAAAATGGGTATTACAATGCCCCCTACCTCATGGGGTGGTTGGGAATATTCATTGATTAATAGGGCTTGCCTCACTGTAAGTACCATGTAAGGTATAAATTATTATATATATATAATATTTCACAATGTCAGCCATCGAGGCAGAGAGGGCCATGCACCTGCTGCAGACAGCAAGAGTGGAAGAACCTGGGGAGCTCTCTGCTGATGCTCATGGCTGTCCTGGAAGAGGGAGTGGAACCACCCAGCCCAGCTCAACTGCCCGGGAGAGCTCAGCTCCATAGACCGTGGTCCCTGGGGACAGAGTGCCCCTCAGCTCCCATGAATGTGCCTGTGTGCTTCCCTCCCTGTCACCCTTCCCTTCTCAGCTGGACACGCACTGATGTCCGCTTGTGATGTGTTTAGCTTCACTGCAGGCCCATGAGAGCCACGTGACCCTCAGCAGGGCTTATGAAGATGTAACACTGGACATGGTAACAGAACAACCACACGAGAATAATCTCACAAGATGGTCCATCCCCAACAGGCTAGCATCTGGGCCACCCTGGACACGTGTGTCTCCTGCTGGAACAGTGATCAAGGGGACACTAAGGTCCCCCATCGGTGTGAGGTGTATGGGAACTCTCTGTACTATCTTTGTAATTGTTCTGTAAAGTTAGAACTCTTATAAGAAATGAAGTTTAGTTTTAAATCCTCCTTGTCTTGTCTAACCACCCACTCTTCTGTCTGGATGTCTGGATCAGGCAGGCACTGAGGGTGCCCTGGGCGATTGGCCCCAGAACCTTGGGTCCATCAGCTCCCTCAGCCAAGGAATGTAACTGATCCCAGAACCATGAATTCCCCTAATTGTTCCCTCCACAGAATCATCCTGGAAACCCCGAGCTTCCACATGTGTTTCTACTCAGGCCTGGCCATTCCCACGTGGATGCCAAATGTCAGCCGCCCAAGGAGACGGGCAACATTATCTCTCTAAGATCTTGGATGAGCCCACCTTGCCTTTGTCTGGCTTTGGAGGGCCAGGACCCATGAGTTTTAGAGCCACGGTCTCTGTCGTTGACCTAGGAAGAAGAGGCTGGGGTTGACCATTCCAATGCCTGAGTTTCAATAGAGAAGGAATTTAACTTATAGACACAACCACTCACTGTAAAGGCCATGGGTCAGTCACCAGCTACACCCTGAGAGTAAGTTTCTCCTAGTAGGATTCCTTCAAGTGTCCATTCCACAGTGACTCAAACTCCTCACATGCCAGTGGTCATCCCCACACTGCTGACTCTCCCAAGGGTCTTCCTGGGGTCTGCACTGAGGCCTTGGCCCCACAGAGTCCTCACGGAAGGGTCTGGATGCTCAGCCTCATGTCACATCACACTCACAAGACCCCATTCTCCCCTAGGCTCTTCCCATCCAGCTCTGCACGGTGCATCGGAGCCCAGCTGACGCCCTCCTCCCGGCCTGCTAGGCCTCCAGACCAGGAGGGAGAGTGCACTGGGGAGAGCTGGGAAATGCCTGATTAATACATATAGGCCACATGATGAATTTGGGGTATCTAGGGCCACTCTGAACCCTCCAACATTGGCATCCCAAGTGCTGGGCCATGCCTGGGATGGAGGAGGGAGGTTAGCTCACCAGACTAGGAGACCTGGGAAGGTTTCGGGAGTGTAAACTGGGGAAATCTTGCCCCTCGGAGGCCAGGTGGATCCTGTAGACTTAGCCCTTTAATTTTTCTCTGTCTTTGGATTTGGGGGTGTTTTCTGGTGAGAGGGACCTGGGGCAGGGATAGGAGTCCCAGGTAAGAGACCAACAGGGAAGAGCTACCCCCGTGTCTGGCCTGGGAGAAAGGGGAGGGCACCAGTAGGCCTTTCTACATTGCCCTTCACCCTGCAGACTAACAAACGCGGCAGCACCCAGGAGAGGGATTCTGTCCAGGAACGTGGGGTTCACCTGCAGCCCAAGCTTCTCTGGACCTTGTATCTCAAGAAGCAGGGTGAAGAGGATGGTAAAATCCAACACTTTTAAAGGCACAAAGGGAGGGGGACTCTGCCCTCTGGGGAGGGTCTGACAGATACGGACAGGTTTGGATTGTGCCCTCCCTTGTGGATGCTACATGTCTAATGCAGCTTCATTTCACAGCAGCCCAGGGCAGTTGCAATTCACTGTGCACTCAGAGAACCTACAAAACCCTTCGTGTACACACCGAGAGCTTGTGTATACCCAGCCTGCAGTGGCACAGCCAGTGACAACTTACTCTCTGGAAACTACTAGGTCCAGAGTCAGCAAAAGGTATAGAGAGGCCATGGGGAAGGTGTCATTTGACAAGGTCTGCAAGCAGAGACGCCTCTTGTGTGACACATCCAGCCCCGCCTCACCCCAGCCTCTGCTGCAGTGACCAGTGACCAGTTCCCAAAGGCAGTGGTCGGCTTCACACAGCCACACTTCAGGGTCACCTTGCCTGGAGCCTGGAGCAGGGGTTGATCCCAAAGGGGCCGCCCATCTCCAAGGGGGATGGGAACCCACGAGGTCAGCATGTTCCTTCTCAGGGGGTCTGGCGGGGATGCTCCAGGCCCTACAAGAATAATGTCTTTGCACTGACTCTCTCTCCTCCCTATCATCTCTCAGTCCTGCCCCAGCTCATCAGTCCCCTCATTCATTTATGGAGCCTCTTCCCAGTCTCTGCCCTCAGTGGGACCAGGCTAAGACTGTGACATTGAAAGATAAAGTCACGGTGCGTGGAGACCACTGTTCTCACCAGAGAAGGAAGATGAGGCCCAGGAGGCACCTGAGACAAGAGCAAGGATGAGTGACTGGAACGGCCAGTGGGGGGAAGGGGGCAGCTCCCACCATTGCACAGATGGCCCAGGCTGCTGCCCCAGGATGGCAGAGTTGGCAGCATCTGCCTAGGAAATGAAAACAGCCCCCAGGAGAGGAGGATTCTTCTTTTGGCCTCCAAGGACTCAAGAATGTACAACAGAGAGAGAGGTCTGGAGGCATGACAGCACCGCTGGGAGGAGATAGAGGAGGAGCCCGTCAGGGACTACCCTGGGGTGGCCGCACCTGCCCCCTTCATCCACTCCCATTGGCTGTGGCCAACTGCCCCAGGCAGGGATGACTAAGGAACCAGAAAGGTTCTGGAAGGTCCATCCCAAATACGGAAGGCTCATGGGCTCAGCACCATTGAGCCCACCTATGGGTGCCCTGAATCCTAAGCACCCCCAGGATTCCCGGTGCTATCGGCTCTTGGATTTGCCATCACCCTTCGGGCAGGACTTGGTGACTCCTCTCCATCTCCCCTCCTCCCTCCCTTCCTACACTCCTTCCTTTCTTCCTTCTTTCTCTCTTCTGAAGAGTTGAGAGATTTCTTCAAATCTCCAAAGAAAGCAGAAGAAACCAATTCTTTGGATGTTAGGAGGTTTATTCCATTTTGCAATCCCCAAATAGCTGGACCAGGTGTCTATTAACTGCACCTGTCTATTAAGTGTCAGTATGTGAACACTGTCATGAACTGTGCTGCTTCCTAGGACGGCCTCTGAGACCTTCCTATTGCCTCCCTGATTCATGGACTTCCAAGAAAAAGCCAGCAGTCAGGACCCTGAGAGCCCGGTTCCAGCATATGGGAGCTGTCATGTTAATACATAGTCTCTAAGCCAGGATCTTGGATTAATCACATAATCTTCACAGCAACAGCCTGAAGAATATGCCATGATTGCCTTCAGGCTACAGAGGAGGAGGCTGAGTGGTAAGTGACTTGCTCCATGTATCACTGGGCTGCCTGGCCACACTGGCCTCCTCCCGAGGATCGTGGCAAGGGCAGAGGGGAGCAGTGGCCCCATTCCTCAACAGTGCTTGATGTTTTTGACTATCCACTTGAATCCATCCATCAACATTTGACTGTGATCTCAATGCCAATTATTTGATTATCCATGAATTTGAATAATTTTCCTTCTTAGATTCCTTTGTCCTTCTTATGCTGTGAGCTGCTGATTCACCTGTGAATGACTGTCTGTCTTAACATTGATTTCTGGGAGCTCTTAGGCAAGTTCCTGAATGTGCTCATGTCTCCGGCTCTTCGTTGAGCAGAGGGACTCACCGCCCCCTGTGAGCTGAAGGATTAAATCCACAACTACAGAAAGCACCGATAATAGCGCTGGCTGAGGGCAAGGGCCGTGTTGTTGTAAATTAAAGGTAGAAATTCTTTGTTTCTTCGTTTCTTGCTGCAAATAGTGACGTCAGTGTTTCATTTGCGTTTGCAAGTCACATATGGAAGTTTCACATTTATATAGAGTAATATAACTTTTCCATTCTGTTTTCTAACTTAGGTGTTATGCTAAGAGACGCCTTTTTCACCCCTGGAGTGTAAAAATATTCACCAATATTCCCCTCAAATTCCTTTACCATTTCATTGTGTTACACTTATCTCTTTAAGCCATCTGGAATTATTTCACTGTGAGGTAAGAATCCAACTTTGATTTTTTCCCCCAAAACTGTAACCACCTATGCCAGTAACATTTATTGCACAATTTGTCTTTTCCACACGGATTTCATTCTCCCTTTTCATGTGATAAATGCTTACGTATCTTGAGTCATGTCTGAACCATCAATGCTTCGCTCTGATTCTATTTTCTGTTAGCACCAATGTCCTGCCCTCTCATTACTCTGGTTCTAAGGTGTGTTGATATTTCAGACCCGGCGCCACTTCACGTGCTTATTTTCCAGGCTCCATACTGTTCTTGCACAGTCATTCTACCACGTGAACTCAACATGATTTTGTTCCCCCCAAGTAGACTTTTGGAATTTTAATTGGAATTCTATCCACAGCACATTAGCGTGCCCTCCCCAGAGACCTGGCATGTTAAACATGAAGCTCTTGCCCAGAGCAGGGGCTGCCTCGTCCCTTCCAGGTCTCACGCTGAAGAGGGCTCTGCCACTGCTCTCACGCACCTCCTGATTTATGACACTCTACACTTCATCATTCTGTAACTCTTGCAAATAAAATGCATTTTTCTTTCTTCTTCTTCTTTTTTTATTTTATTTTATTTTATTTTTTTGAGATAGGGTCTTGCTCTGTTGCCCAGGCTGGGGTGCAGTGTTGCAATCACACAGTTTCAACTCACTGTAGACTCAAACTACTGGGCTCAAGTGATCCTCCCACCTCAGCCTCCTGAGTAGGTGGGACTACAGGCGCCCACCACCATGTCCAGCTAATTTTTTGTAATTTTCGCAGACACTGTGTTTCACCGTTTTGCCCAGGGTGGCCTCAAACTCCTGGGGTCAAGAGACCCGCCCACCTTGGGGCCTCCCAAAGTGCTGGGATCACAGGCACGAGCCACCGTGCCTGGCCAAATGCATTTTCTCAACTGAGTCGCATTTCCTTCATTCAAAGACAATGCTGATTAGAAAACGCACCATTAACTTGATGTCACCTTTTCAGGAAAAAAAAGGGGGGGGCTATTATATTTAATATATGCAATGGTCATGAAAACATCCCAGTTTCAGAAAAACATAATAAGTGAACAGGTATATATGTATACGAGATAAGTATACACATACATGCATACATACAGACAGCTGAGTTGATCTTCCACTCTGAGGATCTAAACTTGGTTTTGCTGATACATGGAGCATCTAGAAAAATCACAGATGCTTAGACATGGATGTTTTGTAACCAGCCACCTCCTGAACTCATATCCATTCTAGTCATTTTTAAGTTGTTGCTGGAAAGACAATAACTCAGATCACCCTCAGATAATGAAAATGATGTCTTCTCTATGTCATAGCTTGGTTTTTTTCTTGTCTTATAAATGGGGATTTTGTTGTGAGCCTCACTCCTGGGTCACTTGGGTCGATCTCTTCTCTGCTATGCCTTTTCATCAGCAGACACGAGGACTAGCAGCGGCCACCAGTCCTCTTAATGCCTGTACACCAAAGGCGGTCTTCCTGCTGCTTCATGTGATCAGCAGCTTATGCATCTGTGTGCAGCCAAGGGGAAGCCTCAGGCCTTCAGAGCTTTTTCCCTGTGGTGCTGTTGTTTTTTGACCCAAGCGTTTGAAGTATCCCTTCTTCCTTGCAGCTCAAGTGTTTTATTGGTATATGTTGAGGGATGTGTTTCTTTCTGTATTCTATTTCTAGTGATTTAACAGACCCACCTTACTGCCCTGTTGTGTCTCTGAATATCGTTTTCATCCCGTTGAGTCTGGCTCTGCCTTGGGGACACCCATAGTTCAGACGTTCCCCCATATGCAGTATCCTTTTATTCTCCTGTTGTTTAAAATCCCATCCACCCTTTTGCCTCATCCCTATGCATTCTGGAGGCCTCCAGGCTTGCCCTCCACATCATGAGGGAGCTTCCAGAAGGGCTTGTTTTGCCCTTGACAGGATTTTAAATTCTGGAGTGACTGTCTTTAACTTCAAAATTGCATTTCCTCCTCACACCAAGCTCCCTTTGTATCTCTTCCTGCCTCTTAGCAGTCCTTCCCATATGTGTTTTCTTATTTCTTCTGTCATCTCTAGCTACACTTGTGTTTTCTGTTCTAGATAACCTCATCCTGGTGCATGGGCGCCCATCAGACCTGAGCTACCCTCGACTCAGGCAGCTCATGAAGCCGATTTCGCACCTGCTGTCTGAACACTGAGGTCACACTGGTGAGTTTCCTTGCTAAGCCTACATGCATCCTTTGCTCTCATGGGGTGCCAATCCCTTTGTTGTGTCACAGTGCCCCTACCTGGATGTCACAGAGAGAGACAGTGCCCTTGAGGACACTGCTGTTTGCCAGGGCTGCATAGGTGTCATGTGCCTGCCATGCAGGCATCACAGATCCATGCAGTGACACCGTTTCCAGATCAAGAAGTAGCCCATCTCACTGCCTGACAGCTGTTAGTGCCATTGGCCCAAGATCACCTTAGCCTAGGGGCTGGTCACACACTTTAGAGGGTCATTATTGTGAAAATTTTATCTATTATAGCTGAGATATAATAGACTGTATCTATTATCTGTGTCCTCTCCCTTGCACCTCATCCTCTCAGCTGAGGCTGAGGAGGATGGCCGAATGTAATGGAAAGTGCTCATCAGGAGATAGATGGGGATGTGGAGGGAGAAAGGGCAGCCAGGGCAGAGACAGACAGACAAGGAACCTCAGAGAACACCCGTTCTTGAGGACAGCATCAGGGTAGGATTTGAGGTCAGGCCAGGCAGATGGCCTCCTTTAGATCCCAGGACTCTGGGCTCCATGACAGCAAATCTGGCCACAGTGCATGTGTTGGTAGTGGGTATGGGGTGGAGGGCACTGCTGATTGGCAAGAGCTCTTAGGAGTGTCTGGCTCCTACACCCTGTTGGAAAATACAGTACATTTATGCATACTTTGAAATTGAACATCTGTCCCCAATAATGTATGGCAATGGACATTTTCATTTTGAGTTAATGAAATTTCCATTTTTTAATAAAAAAGTAGATAATGAATGAGACTGACAACATGAATGAAAACTCTCAGTTCTCTGAAAGCCAGCAGCCAATCTCATGAATGGAACTCAAGAACGTTCAGGGCACCTCTGCAATTTTTCTGAGCAGTGCCCACACTGCCATCCCAGCCCTGTTTAGTCCAGTGAGCTTGGAGATCCAGCCAGCAGCAGTGCCCAGCTGTGGGGTGATGGAGAGTCCGAGGGCTCATGGAGAAGGTGGCCTTGGGAACACATGTGTTAAGGGCCAAGGATGCAGGTGCACACCACCACGAAGGATGGGATTGCCTTTGTAAATCAGATCTTCCTGTTGCAGGTTTGTGCAGCCTGGCCTCTAACTCCTAGGCCAGAAATTAACTCCTAATTCCAGACTCAGGTCTCCCTGCTGATCTGCGAATGTGAGCCAACTAAAATGGTAGAAACAAGATTCTTCTGGTTTCGTGGAACGTCTTGCAAGACTGAAGGCCACTGCATTCAACTTCTGACCTTGAGGGATACTCTCAGCTCAGATTCTTTGTAATTAATCCTACTCAACTTTTGTAAAGTGATGACAACAGAACTTAGTTTATGATCTCATTTATCACCCTCCCTGTCACTAAAATACGAGATGCAAGTGCTCCACCCAAATATTTGAAGAAAAGCCAGTGAATGCAAAGTATAAATTCCTTCCCAGCATCATTGGCTTGTGAACTTGTCAAGGGGTGGCTCTGAGTGCTAAGCTCCTTGCAACTCCCTCCTGGGATTTGCTTGTGAAGCAAGGAAGGGAATAGATTCAAATCAGATTTTGCTTTGGGAGCCCATCTTCCTCTAGGCCAAATTAAATACATGTATTCCATTAGTATGTGGTAAGAGATTAAAATTATGATAGAATTGGCTGGTCTACAGTCTTCTAGAACAAAAATGGCAACTGTGTGCTTGTGAGAGGGAAGCATTTGTGAGTTTTTAAAAATCTGAAAATGAGAATAAACATTCATATGACTCATGGATTAGTCAGACAGTATATGTTTTTCCCCAACTCCCTGGAGCAACTGACATAATCAAGGTGCTCATTGGCTAAGCTGACCTTCTCCTCACCCACACTACTGAAGTGGAATCTAGTTGCCTTTTCTTAGCCTCCACCCGCACGAGCGTCATCCTGGCTGTTCTAAGCAATGACAACAATGGACAAACATAGAAGATGAGGCAGACATTCAGAGTTGTGCAACTTAGTACTATGCCCTAGTTTGTGCAAGAGGGTCAAGTCTGGTGTTTCTGAGTAATTTCTCAAATATTGCTGGAAAATATTTTTTGGCACTTTTTTCCCCCAGGTGGGCAGAATTTGAACAACATGTGTAAGATTTAAGAGCAACATTTTGGGCTCAGTGTAGGGAAAGACTTTCTAACGAGAGTTGCCCACCCATGCCAAAGTCGATCTCGAATTATCCCTCCTTGAAAGCATTTTCAGTGGGACCTGAACAACAGTCAGTCAGGGATGCTTTCAAGGGGTGGACTTCAGCAGTCATCGTTGGTGATCTGCCCATAGGCCCCCATGGCCTCCAACTAAAAGTGCTTGCAGCTCTGTCTTAAGGCTTTCTCTGCAAGGAGGATCAAGTCAGAAATACCAGGGAGTTAAAGGCACCCCTGGGAACAACCCTCCCCACCGTGACTGACAAGAATTGGTGGCTAAAGACCCCAACTTTCTTACCCCTCTGGTGTACGTTCTATAATTGGCCGGAGATCCCCTGTGGGATTGAGCCCAGCCCCCACAGCAGTCAGTGATGCTCCTTCTTGCATTTTTCCCTTCTTTCATTCTGCATTCACCCATCAGTGCTTCCTGGAATCACCCTCAAAATAATTACTTGTGTTCAAATCCTTGTCTCAGGGCCTGCTACTGGGGGAGCCCATCCTAAGAAAGGGGATTCATGCATTGGGTGGTTAGGTTGTGGGAGAAAAAAAACTGAATCTCACCATCTGAAATCTTGAAATCTAAACCTAAGAAGAAGAAAAAGAAAGATAATTGATAATGGCTTGAAGATGAAGAGGCTGGAGCCAGGACCAACTGAGCAACAACTGTCCATGCCCTGAGGACTAGGAAGAACTGAGGACCAGGAAGAGTTGCCCCAGGTATGACAGACACTCAGAGAGTAGCCCTGCATTTCCCAGAGGAAATGCATCCTGAATCCCAGAGATGATTGCAGGTGAAACTTCACAGCTACTTCTTACGCCTCTGACTCAAGTTTGTTCTTTAATTTCCAAGGGCTTCATATGCTATATCTATGAAAAGATAGTAAGTGCACAGTAATAGTAAGTGCACAGTAATGGTGGCATTGCAAATCAATGGGGAAAGCATGAGTTAGTTACTAAGTGGAGTTTAGGTAGCTAACATTTACAATTAATCTATGTCTTAAACTAAAATTATTTCCATTGTGATTAACATATTGAATATCAAAGAAAAGATTATAAAACTCTTAAAATAGATGATAGTCAAATATTTACATGACCTTAGATGGGATGGAGAATTTTAAGAGTGACCCCAAGGCGAAAACTATAAAGAGAAAAATTGATAGATAAGTCAACCTAAACATGTAAGACTTCTTTACATCAACAATGAAACGGAAAGGGAAATGATTAAATGGAAACAATATAAATACAAATTGTTAATGGTCTTCATGTAGAGATTACATTTAAAATTCAATAAGCCATACAGTAAGGGTGTGCTGAGAACACGAATATGCATACTATATAAAGTAGGAGAAAGTTTAATCTCACTAATAATGTTTTTAAATGACATGTTTTCCTACCATAAAGGAAAGGCCTATTAAATGTAGTATCCCAGATTGGTGAAAAATGTGAGAAGGCAAATCAATACTATCCTGAAGACTAGGTAGACACAAAGATTATTCTGAACCGAAGACTGGCAATACGCACCTGCAGTAGAAGCTCCAAAAACAGGCCCTTTACCCCAGGGGTCCACAGTTCCTGGGCCATGGACCGGTACTGGTCCACAGCCTGTTAGGAACCTGGCTGCACAGCAGGAGGTGAATGTTGGGCTAGCGAGCGACACTGAGCTCTGCCTACTGTCAGATCAGCAGTGGCATTCGATTCTCATAGGAGTGCAAACCCTATTGTGAACTACACATGTGAAGGATCTAGGTTGCATGCTCCTTAAGAGAATCTAATAATAAATGTAATGCAAGTGAATCACCTCAAAACCATCCCCTAGCCCCATCTGTGGAAAAATTGTCTTCCACAAAACTGATCCGTGGTCCCAAAAAGGTTGAGGACCACTGCTTTAACCCATGAAGTGGCCCATTCTACTTCTAGAAATTTAATATTCTTTTTCTCCAAATGTAAGCCATGTCCAAAAAATATATCTCAAAAGATGTTAATAACAAAGCTGTTTCTAAGGAGGAAGTATTAGAATAGAAACAACCATCTAGAAACATGAATTCAATGAAATAAAAAAATTACACAATAAGATAGTATGTAGCCATTAAAATAACATTGAAGCAATGCATATATTGGTATTGAAAATGTTCATAAAATGTAGTGAGGTGAAATCATAAGTTAAACTTGTAGTGGGAAAGCATACATAAATAGACTCTGAAAACTACCAGCAGTTGTTTCTCAGTGAGTGGGATTATCATTGGTTTGGCCTACTGTATTTTCTGACTTCAATAAAAATCTATTACTTTGGAGGTAAGAAAATTAAGTTCTGAAATTTCATTTTGAATAAAATAATAACAATAAATCATCTATACATTCAACTAAGACAGTAAAAAAGGGGACAAATATTTCTAATTTGAAAATACAAAAGGAAAGAAATAATAAGGAATAAAAAATAAATCAAGAAATTATGAAAGAGAAGAGTGCCATTAATAAATAAAGCCATGTGTTCTCTGAAACAGCAATAAACAGACAAAAAAGAAGAATAAAAATATGCATGTGCGCGATGATCTCAATTATGTTTAAAAGCATAGAAAATACTCAGAAGAGAACATGCAAGATATTAAATGCCACATCTGGTCATTGCACTCATATATTTTTTCTATAATTTTATATTTTATTTTCCAAATATTCTATAATGACCATGAATTCATTTTGTAATCTTAAATTGATACTGGAAATAAGTATAACGGAAAAACACAGAGTTTTAAGTGAAAACACTGACGGTGGGAATGATAGATGTCTAAAATAGGCTAAGGTAGAAATTAACATCAGCACGGGCAGAACCACAGATGTAGGTAAGGTATATTCCTACTCTGACTTATGTTCTTGACTTGGAGTCCCCAGGATCTGGGTGTCTCCTGTGCCCTCCATACGGTTCAAGGCAGAATGGCACAAGAAGCAAGGGATGGCAGAAGGGAGAAGGTAGAGCAGAAAGCCTGGGGCTGTGCACAGCAGGACAAAAGGAAATCTGGACAAGTGGAAAGATCAGAAGGTCCAAGTCCAGATTCCCAAATAAAGGAGTGATTATGGACCCTGCTAAGGAAAGGATTAGGCTCCCAGGTGATAATCGTAAACAGCTGCAAGGGGAAGCTGTAAAGAGTCAGAAGTAAGGCATCTACTGGATCCAACAACAAGGACAGTTGCAAGATGGGCAGCATGCTATAAGAAACGACGCCCTCAATGGAGGTAGAAAGTGTATTTCATTCTTCGAGTTGTTTTATATGAATTTATGTGTTTAAAGTTCCTGTCCTTTTCATTAACTTGTTAATTTCTATAATCAAGTGTTCGTTCAAGTCACAAGTTATTTAGTTATTTGTATTTTAAAAGCTTGTAGGTATGTTAAATCAAACATTCCAGGGTTTTTCAAAGCACAGTGATCAAACTGTTGGATTTGAAATTGTGTTGGGTTTTACAAAGTTGGACAAAATATTTTGGCAAGGCTGGAAAAATGGTGACTCTCATACATCGTAGATGAGAATGCAAAATGCAATTTCCCCTTTGGAGAGGAATTTCAAAATATTTAGCAAAACTTCAAATTCATTTAACCCTTGACCCAGCAATTCCACTTCTAGAAACATACCCAAATTATACATTCGGAAAAATACACTAACGTATATGCATAAGATGAATCACTGTAACATTGTTTAAAATAGCAAAAGACTAGGAGCAATCTAAAGGTCTATCAAAGAGTACTAGCTGAATAAACTATGGTATATCTACACAATAGAGTACTATACAACTATAAAAAGCAATGAAGAATATTTCTATATACTGCTTTGATGTGACATTTAGGACACATTCTTAAAAGAAAAAACAAAATGGATAACTGTGGTATCTTCAAGTTGATATGTTACCATGTGTTGAAAAAAACAGGAGAATATGAAAATAAATATTTGCTTTTATTTTGAGACAGAAGGATAAAACATACATTTTCACAAAATTACCTGTAGGAAGATAGAGGGGACAAGGAGAGAAGCTGGACTTCTCTGAATATAACATTGTTTTATGTAAATAATTATAACATAAAAATCAATTATGAAGCAACTCCTAAAAATCAAAAGCAAAATGAAGCTAAAGAACCTCAATGTGTATCAGGTGACTGATAAGCAAAATGGAAAGCTGCTATTGAAGTGATTTCTAAACCTAATGATTTGACTAGTCATTCCTAGTAAAATAAACCGCAGGAAATCACATGCACATATACAAAAAAAGTTAATGTTTTCAGAATTTATATTGCTGACACTTAGTGTACTGGTCTGTACTTTTATCCTGAGGTTATCTTGTTTATTCTATAGGATAAGACAAATAATTATGTTGATGTCATGAAGAACCAGGATTTTGAGCTTTGGAGAAAGGAGATGCATGAGGATCAATCAAGTTTAGTAAAAAGTAATGGTACTAAATTTGAGTTGGAAGTATAATTTTTAACTCAAGAAATATTTTGTCTTTTAAAAAATGTGTATTTCCTAGTTCTGTCCACTGGAAACATCTGGTAATGAGGAAAATCCCAGTAGCAATGAGCACCCCTACAGCCCAAATTGTGTTTTCTTTATATCGTCTCCTTTTAAAGGAAACCATAGCTCCTTGGAAAAATGGCTGAGTCCAAGTCTGGAGCAGCAACAAACAGAATGCACCAGGAACATGTTTTCATACCAAAAGCAAGAAGGGTATCAGGTTGTACTAGGATCTGTCAGTGGTCTCAGGAGTCAACTTGAAAAAGCTTCTATTGGCCAAAGAAGGGACAATTTGAGCATGAGTAATAATAATGATTGAAATAGATTGAAACATATCAAACATGTTTCTATCTCATGAATTCATAATTACACTACTAAAAAGAGTTATTTGTCATCCTTGAGGAATACTATGAACAACTACTTAGAAAATGTATAAATATCTCAGACAAGCAAAACCTGAGGGAATTTGTCACCTGGCCTTATAAGAAATGCTCAAGGGAGTCCTACTTCTGGAAGAAAAAAGATTATAATTACCATAATGAAAACATGCAAAAGTATGTTTAAAAACTCACTTGGTAGAGTACATACCCAAAGGAGAAAGAGAAAAGAATCAAACCTTCTCACTACAGAAAACAACAAAACTGCAATGATAAACAATGAGAAAGGAATGAAAGACATACTAAATAACCAGAAAACAGTATACAAACTGACAGGAGTAAGTCCTCACTGGTCAATAATAACCTTAAGTACAATTGGATTAGATTTTTGACTGAAAAGATATAAATTTGCTGAATGGATTTTAAAAAGAAACCCAACAATATGTTGCCTACAAGAAACTCACTTGTAGTGAATTTCACTATACTCACTTTACTAACTATACTATACTCACTATACTCACTCTCTTTCACTAAAACTTACTTTACTTCACCTGTAAAGACACATATAGATTGAAGAAAGTGAAGGAATGATAAAAGATATTTCATGCAAACAGAAGCCAAAAGTGAACAGGAGTAGCTATACTCTATTATAGCTACCTAGTATATATAAATATACTAGGAGTATCTATTTATAGCAGATAAAACAGATTTTAAGTCAAAATTGTAAAAAGAGACAAAACATGTTATTATATAATGATAAAGGAATCAATTCAGCAAAAGGATATAACAATTGTAAATATATACATACCCAACACTGAAGCACCCAGATATATAAATAAATCAAATTCTTTTTTTTTTTTTTTTTTGAGATGGAGT
>NW_016806331.1:770607-774574 GCF_001698545.2 Rhinopithecus bieti | reverse complement strand
TTTTTTTTTTTTTTGAGATGGAGTCTTGCTCTGTCACCCAGGCTGGAGTGCAGTGGCCGGATCTCGGCTCACTGCAAGCTCCGCCTCCAGGATTTATGCCATTCTCCTGCCTCAGCCTCCCAAGTAGCTGGGACTACAGGCACCCGCCACCTCGCCCGGCTAGTTTAATCAAATATTATTATTAGATCTAAAGGGAGAGATATCCTGGACATGGTGACTTACACCTGCAATCACAGCACTTTGGAAGGTTAAAGCAGGTGGATTGCTTGGGCCCAGAAGTTTGAGACCATCCTGGACAACATGGTGAAAAACCATCTCTACAAAAAATTTAAAAATTAGCCATGCATGGTGGTGTGCACCTGTAGTCCCAGTTACCCAGGAGGCTGAGGTGGGAGGATCAATCACCTGAGCCTGGAGTTCAAGGCTGCAGTGAGCCATGATTATGCCACTGCACTCCAGCCTGGGAAAATGGTGTAAGACTCTGTCTCAAAAAAATACAGACTCCAATACAATGATAGTTGGGGACCTCAACACCACACTCTCAGCATTGGACAGAGCATTTAGACAGAAAACCAACAAAGAGACACTGAATTTAAACCACATTTTAGACCAAAGAGGCCTAACAAACATTTACAGAGCATCTCATGTGACAGCTGCAGAATACATATTTTTTTTTATCAGCACATGGAAGATCCTCCAGGATAGACCACATGTTAAGTCACAAAACAAGTCTCAACAAACTTAATAGAATTTAAATCAAATCAAGTGTCTTTTCTGATAACAATGGAATAAAAGTAGAAATGAATACAAGAGGAACTTTCAAAACTGTAAAAACACATAGAAATTAAACAAAATGCTTGTAAATGACCAATGGGTCAATAAAGAAATTAAGAAGGAAATTTAAAAATTTCTTGAAGCAAATGAAAATGGAAATAGAGCATATCAAAACTTCTGGGATTATGCTTTGAAAGTAACTAGAAAGACAAGAACAAACCAAATGCAAAATTAGTAGAAGAAAAGAAAAAATAAAGATCAGAGCAGAAACAAATGGAATTCAGACTACAAAAATACAAAAGATCAATGAAACAAATAGGTGTTTTTTGAAAAGATAAACAAAGTTGACATACTACTAGTTAGACTGATCAAGAAAAAAAAAGACCCAAGTAAATACAATCAAAAACAAAAAGGAGACATTACAACTTTTACCACAGAAATACAAAGGATTGTTGGAGACTATTACCAACAGTTATATGTGAATAACTATACACTAACAAATTGGAAAACTTAATGAAAATGGGTAAATTTCTGGACACATGCAATCTATCAAGATGGAACCATGAAGAAATAGAAAACCTGGACAGGTCGATTACAAGTCATGACATTGAATCAGTAATAAAAGTGTTTGATCAAAGAAGAGCCCAGAACCTAATGGTTTTATTGCTGATTTCTATCAAACATTTAAAGAAGAGCTAGTGCCAATTCTCATCAAATCTTCCAGAAAATTGAAAAGAGAGGAATTTCTTCAAATTGTATTACAAGACTGGCATTACCCTGATACCAAAACCAGATAAGGACACAACAAAAGAAAACTATAGGCCAATGTCCCTGGTGAACATAGATGGAAAATCCTTAACAAAACTGATAAACTGAATCCAGCAGCACATTAAAAAGATTATTCACCATGATCAAGTGGGATTTATCCCAGGAATGCAAGGATGGGTCAACATATGCAAATTAATAAACGTGATACATCACATCAAAAGGATGAAAAACAAAACCAAATGATCATCTCAATAGATACATAAAAAGCATTTGATAAAATTCAACATTGTTTCATGATTTTAAAACTCAAAAAATTAGGTATAATAAAACGGAATGCTGAAAGCTTTTTCTCTAAGAACTGGAAGAATACAAAGATGCCCACTCTCACCACTCTTATTCAACATAGTACTGAAAATCCTAACCAGAGCAATTGCGCAAGAGAAATAAATAAAGGGCATCCAAATTGGAAAAAAAAAGGAAATAAAAATATTCCTCTTTGCAGATAACATAATTTTACACATAGAAAACCCTAAAAGTTTCACCAAAAAACTCTCAGAACTGATGAACAAATTTAGCAAAGTTACAGGATATGAAATTTTAAACTACAAAAATCCACAGCATTTCTATACACCAATAATGAACTAGCAAAAAAAAATCAAAAAGCAATCCCATTTATGATAGCTACAAACATTTAAATAATAATTATACCTAGGAATAATTTTTTTAAAGAGGTGAAATATATGTACAAGGAAAACTTTAAGACAGTATGAAAGAAATTGGAATGGCCACACACACACACACAAAAGACATCCCATGCTCATGGATTGGAAAAATTAATACTGTGAAATGACCATACTACCAAGAGTGATCCATAGATTCGATGCAATAGCTATCAAAATACCAAGACATTCTTCAAAGAAATAGAAAAAGCAGTTTTAAAATCCACATGTGGAATCACAGAAGGCTTCCTAAATGCCAAAGCAATCCTAAGCAAAAAGAACAAAACTGATGGTATCACCTACCTGACTTCAAAACATACTACAAAACTATAATAACAAAAACAGCATGGTACTAGTATAAAAACAGATACATAGACCAATGGAACAGAATAGAGAACCCAGATATAAGTCCATGTATGTACAGTCAATTGATTATTGACAAAGACACAAAAACATTCAGTGGAAAACTTTCAATAAATGGTGCTGAAAAAACTGGATATCCATATGCAGACAAATAAACCTGGACTGCTATCTATCACCACATACAAACATCAACTCAAAAGGAATTAAAAACTTAAATATAAGACCTGAAACTATGAGAATACTAGAAGAAAACATTGGAGAAACATTTCAAAACACTGGATGAGCAAAGATTTTTTGGGTAAGACCTCAAAAACACAGAAAACAAAAGCAAAAATAGACAAATGAGATTACCTAAAACTGAAAAGCTTCTGCACAGCAAAAATGACAATCAACAGAATAAAGAGAAAATCTACAGAATGGGAGAAAATATTTGCAAACTATGCATCTGACAAATAATTATTAATCATAATATGTAAGGGACTTGAACAACTCAATGGCAAAAAAAAAATAGTAATCTGATTTTTAATTGGGCAAATGATTTGAATAAACATTTCTCAAAACAAGATACACAAGGGGTTAACAGGTATATGAAAAAATGCTCATCACTAATTACCAGGGAAATGCAAATCAAACAACAGTGAGATGATTTCATCAAAAAGACAGAAAAAAAAAGATGATTGCGAGGATGTGGAGAAAGGGGAATGACACTTCTGGTAGGAATGTAAATTATTACAGCCACTATGGAAAACACTATGGAGATTTCTCAAAACACTAAAAATACATCTACAATATGATTCAGCAATCCCACTGCTGGGTATATATCCACAAGAAAAGAAAGAAAATCAGTTGGCCAGGTGTGGGGGCTCACGCCTGTAATCCTAGCACTTTGGGAGGCAAGGCAGGCAGATCACTTGAGGTCAGGAGTTCAAGACCAGCCTGGCCAACATGGTGAAACCTTGTCTCTACTAAAAATTAGCCAGGCATGGTGGCACATGCCTGTAATCCCAGCTACTTGGGAGGCTGAGGCAGAAGAAGCACTTGAACCTGGGAGGTAGAGGTTGCAGTAAGCTGAGATTGTACCACTGCACTCCAGCCTGGGTGACAGAGTGAGACTCTGAAAAAAAAAAGAAAGGAAAGATGAAAGGAAAGAGAAAGAAAGGAAGAAAAACAAGAAAGAAAAGAAAGAAAGAAAGAAAGAAAGAAAGAAAGAAAGAAAGAAAGAAAGAAAGAAAGAAAGAAAGAAAGAAAGAGAGAGAGAGAAAGAGAGAGAGGAAGGAAGGAAGAAAGAAAGGAAGGAAGGAAGGAAGGAAGGAAGGAAGGAAGGAAGTAAGGAAGGGAGGGAG
>NW_016806331.1:738580-770289 GCF_001698545.2 Rhinopithecus bieti | reverse complement strand
AAGGAAGGAAGGAAGGAAGGAAGGAAGGAAGGAAGGAAGGAAGGAAGGAAGGAAGGGAGGGAGGGAGGGAGGGAGGGAGGAAGGGAGGAAGGGAGGGAGGAAAGGTCAGTTATCAAACAGACATCTGCACATCCATGTTCATTACAGCACTATTCACAATAGCCAAGATATGGAATCAACTTCAGTGTCCATCAATAGATGAATAAAGAAACTGTGGTGGCCATGTGTGATGGCTCATGCCTGTAATTCCAGCACTTTGGGAGCCTGAGGTGGTGGATCACCTGAGGTCAGGAGTCGAGACCAGCCTGACCAACATGGTGAAACCTCGTCTCTACTAAAAATACAAAGATTGGGTGCGCATGGTGGCAGGTGCCTGTAATCCCAGCTACTCAGGAGGCTGAGGCAGGAGAATTGCTTGAACCAAGGAGGCGGAGGTTGCAGTGAGCTGAGATTGCGCCATTGCACTCCAATCTGGACGACAAGAGCAGAACTTTGTCTCAAAAAAAAAGAAAAAAGAAAAAAAGAAACTGTAGTACATATACACAATGGAATATTATGCACCCATAAAAAGAAAATTCTGTCAATTGAAGCTACATGGATGAAACTGGAAGGTATTATGTTAAGTGAAATAAGCCAGGCAGAGAAAGACAAATATCACATTTTCTCACTCCTACGTAGAAGCTAAAAACATTGACCTCATGGAGGTAGAGGTTAGAATCATGGTTACCAGAGGCTGGGAAGTGGGAGGCAGTGGGGTAGAGATAGGTTAAGGGGTACAAAATACAGTTAGATAAAAGGAATAAGTTCTAGTGTTTAATAGCACAATTGGGTAACTAGTTATCAATAATTTATTGTATATTTTTAAGAGCTGAAAGAGAAGATTTTAAAAGTTGACAACACAAAGAAATGATAAATGTTTGTGGTGATGGATATCTCAATTACCCTGATTTGATAATTACACATTATATGCATGTATCAAAATATCACACGTATCCCATAAATATGTACAATTATTATTTACCAATAAAAATATTTAAAGAAAATTTATAAATGAAGGGAAACAATAAAGTACGTATTCCATCTTTTCTATATGGACTGTATTTCAGGGTAAAAAAAATTAATAAGGAAAACTTTTCTCCATGAAAGTGTTCACACTGACAATTGAAGAAGAAACAATAGAATTGGAATATCACATTTTTTGCACACAGAAAAAAATTGAAATAATGGATCTAGACAATAATCACCACTGGTTTCTCACATAACAGAGACACAACCAAACATTGCATGCCTCTTGATGAAAATACATACCACTGATGGAGCATTTTACTTAAAAACAGTTTAATCTGATAAAAATTCTATTTGCAGATAGAATCCATCAATATGTAGAAAGGATAATACATCATGATAAAGTTGGTTTCTTTCCAAGAATAAAAGGTTGGTAATTCACCACATAGATTAAAAGAAAAAAATTATAAGATTATCTCACAAACGCTTCAAAAGTACTTGAACATTCAATACCAATTCATAATAAAAAATTTTACTGTCCTTAATCTGATAAATACTATCTACACAAATCTATAGTAAACATTATAGTTAATTGTGAAATACCTAAAACTTTCATAGATTTAAAATGAGAAAAGATAAAGGCATTTACTGTCACTACTTTCATTTGATATTGTGCTACAGATCCAGGTCCTAGCTCAAAAAATAAGGCAAAAATATAGTCCTTGAGAACAATGCAAGAAATAACTGGTATGTAGATTGTAAACAGAGAAAGAAACCTGTCATTGCAGATGGCTCAATACATAATGAAAATATTCTAACTCTATGCTATTAGAATTAATATGCTAATTTAGCAAAATCACTAAGTACAAGATAAACAAAAACAATTTCATTTCTATATACAAGCAACAATTATAAATTGAAATAAAAATAACGCTATTTACAATAGCACTTCATATTCTAAAAAACTTAGAACACTACACTATATTACTTAAAGTAATTAGGGAACAGATGAACAGATATACCACGTTCATGGATTTAAAGACCCAATATTGTAAAAGATGTCAGTCCTTTGATCTATAGATTCAATACAAGCCTTATCAAAAACCTCAACATGTTTTTGGTGAGAAGCTTAATGGGCTGATTTTTTAAATGTATGCAAATATGCAAATGGCCATGAAGAGTCAGTCAATAAAATATACAAGAAAAATAACTTGGAGGACTTACATTACAGGATAAAATAAAGCAATAGTGGTTAACAGGAGGCTGGGTAAGAGGATTACTTGAACCTAGGAGTTCAAATCCAGTCTGAGCAGCACAGTGAGAACTCATCTCTTTGAAAAAAAAGGAAAAGAAGGAGAAGAAGAAGGAAGAAGAAAGAAGAAGAAGAAGAAGGAGAAGGAGAAGGAGAAGGAGAAGGAGAAGGAGAAGGAGAAGGAGAAGGAGAAGGAGAAGGAGAAGGAAGAAGAAGAAGAAGAAGAAGAAGAAGAAGAAGAAGAAGAAGGAGAAGAAGATATAGTGAAGACAGTTGTATTGACATAAAAAAAAGTTTTAATGGCCAATGGAATAGAACAGAAAGTTCAGGAAGAGACTGACACATATTCATACCATTAATTAATGAAAAAGGAAACTGTAGAGCAGTGGCAAAAGGCTTATCTTTTAAATAAATAGTGCTGGTTAACTAGATATTCATAAAAAGAAAAAGGAATCTAGACCTATATTCCATACTACACAAAGAACTGAATTCTCCACACTGTTCTCTAAACATGAAAGAACAGTAAAGTCTTTAGAAGACACCATAAGAGAGTGTATTTATAAATGTGTGGTCGGCAAATATTCCTTAAGCAGGACACCAAAAGTAGTACTAATCCTAAAGGAAAAGACTGATATATGGGAATACATTCAAATTGTCAAATTTCATTCATAAAAAAAAAAAAAGATTTAAATAGTTTAAAATCCAACCCACATAACATGGGGAAAAGAATTATAAACGCAAATAATTTGCAAAGGTCTCATATTCAGGAAATATTTTTGAACTCCTACAAATCAATAAGAAAAAGACAACACAATTTAAAAAGTAGTCAAGAGACTTGAGCAGACACACTGCAAGAGGATATCCAAGTTGCCAGTAAACATAAGAAAAGGTGCTCATCCTCTTTAAGTTATTCAGAAAACGAAAATTTAAGTCATAATTAGATAACACAAAATTACTACCAGAATATCTAAAATTAAAGAAAAACAAAACCAAGTGTTGGTGAAGATGTGGAATGACTAGAACTCTCGTACGTTGGTAAAAGAAATACAAATGGAATAACCCTTTTGAAAAACTATTTTGCAGTATCTTTTAAAGCTGACTATACCCTTATTCTATGATCTAGCAATCCCACTCCTAGGTATATTCCCAATAAAAATGAGTGTATATAGACACCAAGAACATGTATAAAAACATCTACAGAAGTTTTATCTAAAATAGCCTCAAGCTGGAAACAAACCAAATATCCATCATACCATAGAATTTTTTTTTTTTTTCATACCATACAATTAATAAGTAAGTTGAGATATTTTTATACAGTGGAATACTTATGACATAGTAAAGAAAATGACTGAATCACTGTCTTCTACAACAACATGGATAGATCTCACAAATACCATGTTGAGCAGAAAAAGCCAGGCATAAGGATTGTATAACTCCACTCATGCAAATGTTAAATATGGGTATAACTAATAGATGGTGTTAAAAGTCAGGATGGCAGTTACCTTTGAGGAAGCACATAGGGAAGATGAATAGAAGGCGCATGAGGGGGTTTCTGGGGTGCTGGTCATGTTCTATGTCCTTATCTGCATGGTGGTTGTATGGATGTGCTTGCTTTGTGAGAATTCTTTCAACTGTATACGTGGAATTCATGCACTTTGCAACAAAATGGTGATTAAAAAAGAAAAGAAGTACCCTCATGTCTACATCAGCATTATTCACAATAGCTAAAAGGAGGGAACAACCCATGTGTCCACCTAAAGACTAATGGATAAGCAAAATGTGTCCCATCCATACAATGAAATATTATTAGCCTTAAAAAAGAAGGAAATTCTGACACACGCTACAACATGGGTGAATCTTGAGGACACTATGCAAAGTGATATAAGCCAGTCACAAAAAAGGCAAATACCATGATGCCCACTCACATGAGGAGCCTACAGTAGTCAGATTTATAGAAACAGAAAGTAGAATAGTGCTTGCCAGGGGCTGGGGCAGGGGAATGGGGGGTGAGTGTTTAATGGAGATAGAGTTTCCATTTTCAAGATGAAAAGTTCTTGAGATGGATGGTGGTGAGGGTTGCACAACAACACAGATGTTCTTAATATTATTATACACTTAACATGGTTAAAATGGCAAGTTTTATGTTATGTGTTTTTTACCACAATTTAAAACTTGAAAAAAGAAAAAGAAAAAGAAACTACCCATATGTTTGGCAATAACAGAACTATTAGATGACTCCAGTCATCTGTGATATGCTTTTGCTCTGCTGGGGCTGATTCTGATGCAAAGTGCACCTGCAGAATCAGCCAGGTCACATGGCACCGACACTTACTCTGCTATGGAACAGACATTTCCTGAGGCAGAATGGATGAACACACCCAATTTGAATAATCTTATCTAATTCTCCAATACATGCTACTTCACATCCTGCTTCTTTCACTTAGCCTACTTTCATCATGTCATCAGAGCTCCATTTTAAGACCACATAGTGTTTTGGCCAATGGATGGAGTCCTGCCCTGCATGGGTCTTTTTCAAATTTCACTTCTCACTTCAACCCTATTCACCAAGTATCCTATGAAAAAAGCCATCTTCTCACCCACACTGATTCATGGCCTTAGCTCTGAATTAACTCTCTCTCTCCCTTCTCCACATTATAATTGGTCTTCTTTGGTTAGGACACATAGTCACCACATGTGGAATGAATGAGTGAACAGGCCAACATCACTGCTGTCCAAAGTTGGAATGAGCTTCTATTAGCTTCTGTTCAAGATGTTCAAGCACGGACTAATCAACTACTTGGAGAGGTGGGGCATAAAAAATCACAAAACCATAACAGATCGTATGAGCCTCTTAGACTTTAGGTATCATCTAATTCAAATAGGTATAAACAGATAATCAAACTATGGTCCCAAAGTAAAATGACTTGATCAAATGCTATCAAGCAATTGCAAAGCTAACAACAGAATTATGTCCCCCAATTTCTAACTCAGGGCAGTCTCCCACCTTTACAATACACAGCAGAGTCTCACAATGCTGGGGAGGATAGACTACATGCTGTAAGGAGTTGCTCATCCTAAAGATGCTAAGAGTACAGTAAGGGGTGACAGGGGTGACATTAGTATGTGGAGATGGTATCTCCTGTAAAAAAAAAAAAAAATTTAGCCAAATTAAATTTAACAGTTAATTTAACAGAGTTTAATTGAGCAAATAAGTCATGAATCGGGCAGTCTCCTGAGCCACAGTAGGCTCACAGACTCCAGCACAGCCATGTGGGGGAAGAGTGGGGGAAGAAGTGACCTACAGAAAAAAAGAAGTGAGGTACAGAAGCAGCCAAATTGGTTACAGCTTGGCATTTACCTTATTTGAACATGGTTTGAACAGTTGGCCCCCTTTGATTGCCCAAAGCTTGGCGATTGCCACAAGAGTAGATTACGGTCTGTTTATATCACCATTTAGGTTACAGTTTACTATGTACAGAGAAACCTTTAGGCTGAACTTAAAATATGTAAGAAGGCACCTTCAGGTTAAACTTGATTTAACACTTCCTACCGTCTCTGAAATTAGAACTTGTTTTCATTCATCCTATGTACATGGCTGCTGTGTTAGTTTTAGTTGCTGTGTAGCAAATCACCACAAACTCAGTAGCTCAAGACACTCCCACTTTTAACTCATAGTTCTGCAGGTGAGGAGTCCAGGCAAATGTAACTGGGTTCTCTTCACAGGGTCTCAAAGGCTGAAATCAAGGTGTCACCTATGCTGGGCTGGGCTCTTCTCTGGAGGTTCCACTGGGGAAGAATCCACAGCTGTGCTCATTCATGTTGGCAGATCTAAGTTCCTCATGGCTGTGCAATCACAGTCCCTATTTCTTTGCAGGTGTCAGCCAGGGAATCTCCTCCACTACAAGAGGCAGCCCACATGCACTGCTACATGGTCCCCTCAATAATCCTGCAACAGAGACTCTCTCTCATGTGTAATCTCTCCCATGTCTCAATTCTCTAACTTCCTTTGTCTCTGACCTCTAGAACCAAATTACAATGGTCATGTACTAGGTCAGGTCATCTCTCCTTCTTAAAGTCAACTGTGCTGTGTAACCTCCTAATTGTGGGGGTAAAATCCATTATTCACATAGTCTCATACTAAGCAGGGTGTGTATACGAGGGCGGGATCTTGGGGTCATCTTATGATCTTGCCTATCACACTGCCCCAAAGCAGCCCCAAAAAACCTAAAGCCTGGTCCACAGACAGCACCACACCGTTATAGCTGTGCTTAGTGTTGAAAAGGTCCTCAGAAGTCAGGGAAGACAGTTCCCTAGATCTCCAGGTAGCAGTGAATTTGACCTTGATTCTAGTTGGGGGAAAGCAGCTGTAGTTCAATGAAAGCATAACCACTTCCCTGCTCTGCCTTATTGGTTAGACTCAAGTTTTCAGCATTTCCAGATCTTTCCTCCACCTGCAAGAACCCTGTGGAAATTATGTCTAATAGTCCATGAAAAGATCAAGGACCAACCAAACTCAGATGTCTTCAGCTGCCATGTTATAATTTATTGGCAATATGTTGAGTAATGTTTTCCTGATTATTTCCTGGTTAAGTTGTTTTACCAGATGAAAAATGGCCAAAGACAGTTATTAATTAAATGAGAATGCAGCAACCAAATGTGAAGAGCTCAAACTCTTTCATTCTGAAGCATCTTTTTTTTAAAAGAAATGGTGGGTAGAACAGAAATGTGTCATACCTTTTAGCTTATAAATTTACTTTCAACATCCATATGCAACTAACTAATGGTTTCGCTTCCTATCAAACAATTCTTTGAACTTGTTTTCCTTCTAAAATCATCCCAATAAACTCATATTAACTACTAGTGAGTCAGACTGCTTTTGTTAAAGAAAAACGGTGGAAAGAAAATTGAATCCATCTCCAAATTTGAAGAGGAAACAGCAGTGAAAGAATAATTTATAAAATGTACTGCACTGCTAATTGGCAATGTATGTCAGTTTTAGACAATGCTCTAAAATCCTAGCATTTTAGAGACATAAAGAAAGCAGAGGATGCTCTGATAAAATCTCTTTGTTTGACAGATAAAAAAATTGAGACAGAGAGATGAAATGACTTTTTCAAAGTCTCATTGCTTGTTAGTGACTGACCCTGAGGCTCTGGATTTGCAAGGACCCTTCCCACTGCCAGGTCATCTCTCTGACCCCTGGAATAGGGCAAAGGAACAATCCCAAGGAATCTCCAACTCGCTTATGGTTTCATGCAGAGGATGTTGCTAACGGAAATACAAAATGACGTAAATTAGGCAGACTTTCATGTGTTACTGTTTTGAACAAAGACAGAACATGTGTCTTCACTTTGCCCCTTGCAGGAGAATCTTCTGCGTGAGCATACTTTGCATCTACTCCAGTGATCTTTTGTAGAATGATCCAAGCAGAGAGAATGAGGTATCAAAGGGAGCTCACTGAGGGGGACCGCACTGCTGGGGACCATGATCCCAGAGCTTTTCTTCCTGAATCTGTGGACTGTCATTTTCAGGAAGGTAGGGTAGATATCCACAAAGACTTTCCAAGCATGCCATTCCTTTCCTTTTGTCCTTAAGATATACTGTCTCTGATAATTAAAGATTTGCAAGTCTTTTAATAAGTTTTTCAAGGCTGTTTTTTTCTTATTAACAAAGAACATTTTGAAGCTTAATAATTATTGTAAGAAATCAATTTAAAAGTGATGTGTTGGCATAAAAGGCATTGATAGTACTTTTCATAAACAGAAAAAATGAAAAACAATTACAAAAGCATATGGGTTTTGTAAGTGAGAGTTTTTAAATACTTCTGTGTCTAAGCCAGGGTCTGTCAACATTGGCAATACTGACATTTGAGACCAGATGAGTTCTTTGCTGTGCATGGCTGTCCTGTGCATGCAGGTTGTCTAGTAGCATTCCTGTCCTCCACCCACTGGATGCCAGAGGCACAGCAACCCCCACACTCCACTGTAACCATCAACAATGTCTCCAGACATTGCCAAATGTCCTCTAGCAGCCAAAACCACACAGGTAAGCATGTAGTTGGACATTGGCTGTGCATTTCAGATTTGAATGCAGACAGCACCTGCTGTCATCAGAGCCAGGAAGACTTCAAAGACAGTTTTACAATAAATCAAATAATCAATATCACCAAATACACTTGCAAAGTTGTTTAAAGAAGAACCTCCTAACAGACAGAGCTGCCTGATAAAACTAGCTGCCTGAGATGTGTGCAAGAGAAGAGTTAGAAACCACCCAGGACAGATTGATGTGGAGGTAGCAAGGCTGCCAGCAACAGGTGGAAGAAGGGCTAGGATGGCACCTAGTTATGCCTCAGGTCAGATGACTGGCATGGGCATGCAAAAAATGTTGCCTTTCCACAGAACATTTACTGCTGAAAGCCCTGCCTTCCATCACTTAACATTTCTATATTAATTATAGTCATAATGTCACATTGTGGTAAATGTGATAAGTTCATAAAAGTACAAAAGACATAAAATGATCTGCCCCAATCTTACCATCAAAGAAATTGCTCTTGACACACACAGAAATTTCTGTCCAGTTGATATTCTACACACATTTTGTCATTATTAAGAGGCCACTTGTTTTGTTTTAAAATTCTGTATTTCAGGAGCATTTCCCACCAAGAAAACTCTTCAGAAACAAAATGTATTCTAGTTTAAGTAACCATCCTTCTTTTGTTGAACGTTTATAAAATTCACCAAGATGAAACATTTTTGGCTCTTGATAGATATGTGTAATGCCAATAATGTACTTAGCTCAACACATAGTAAGTGTTCAGTAAGTCCGTCCTTGGCATTATTACATTGTTAGATCGCTATCTTGAAAAGCTAAACTCCCACCAGCAGTAAGAGTGCTGGTATCATAAACCTTCACCCACATTAAATACTATCATTGCTTCATTTTTTGTAATTTAATGGGTATAAAAAGTATTCCTTGTTGTCTTAAGTTAATTTGCAATTCTTGACTCAGTGAGGTTAAATAATTTGGTTGTTTATTAAACATTTTCTGCAATACATGCTCTGTCTGTGACCTTGTTTTGAATTTCTTGGGGACTCACTTCTTTATCTACTTGCATGAGCCATTCTCTCAATGAAGACGTTAGATATTAACCTTCATCTTTCACTGGTGTTTGTTCACAACTTTCCTTTTTCTTTAATTACAGAATTACACACAAATTTGCTCAAGGTCCTTAGTGCACTCCCAGGGAACGTGAGCTTTTAAATAAAAAGTCTAAAACACTTGACTAAAATCTATTGCAGTAAGGCACAGTTAATGGAACCAACTCATGGGAGTAGGAAGTTCAGAGGGAAATTAAAGTGTTTGTAGATTCCTATCTCCTTTATTAAAAGAATTCAGAGTACATGAACAGTTAGAGGTGAACACTAAATGAACAGATAAAAAATGTTTAATTCTCAAATGGTAGAGCAGAGAAATAAAGAAAACTTTCAGTCTAGCAAAATCAGGAAAGAAAAAAGACACAAGGAAAATAATGATCAAAAAACAAAAAAATGCTAAAAGTAAGTTCAAATGTATTAACAATCACAATAAATGTAAATGAATTAAATTTACCTTTATTAAGGCACAGATTTTTTTAACTACCACAGATCCTAAAACTGAAGTTTTGAATCCAATTTAAAGGTATGTAAAAATGCTAAACGAAGTGCCAGATTTACAAAGGAAATGGTTAAGAATCTGTCTCCTGCCTTTGAACCTGCACTCATTCAAGAAGATAGAATTACAAGAGTAGACAAAGCATGAAATTGTGGAGGTGTCTTTGGTGAAAGTGTTGCTTGTATCTCAAGCCCTCCAGAGAAGGAAGAGTGGGAGGGGCCAGATCTCCTTTACCTCAAGCAAATGAGTTCAGCTCTAGCCCTGGAAGAGCCTGATATAACCTGTAATCCCAGCACTTTGGGAGGCTGAGGCGGGTGGATCACAAGGTCAGGAGTTTAAGACCAGCCTGGCCAATATAATGAAACCCTGTCTGTACTAAAAATACAAAAAATTAGCTGGGCTTGGTGGCGGGCACCTGTAATCCCAGCTACTTGGGAGGCTGAGACAAGAGAATAGCTTGAACCTAGGAGGTGGAGGTTGCAGTGAGCCGAGATCATGCCACTGCACTCCAGCCCAGGTGACAGTGTGAGACTCCATCTCAAAAAAAAAAAAAAAAAAAGAGTCTGATATAGATTTGATGCTGTGAGGTATCACTCTAGGCTGATGACTTCATCCTGCCCTAAAAAGAGGGGTTGGTTAGCTGCTTTGTCAGGTGTGGAAAAAGAGGGATGCTCCTTAAAGAATGCTACATAGAGATTGCTTTGGTCAGGCATGAGGAAGCCAGAGAGGTTTTCCTGTACCAGATATGGGCCACATAAAAAAGATAGAACCAGAGGGTGGAAGAGAGACTGAAACAAGATACAGACAAGAAACAGATCACACACAAACACACAGAAAGACGTTTTAGGTCCTGCCCCAGAGGACCACCTGAATGGGCTAAGGACCCTAAGTAGAAGAACCTTTAGAGAGCAGGTCCCTGAGATCCCGACGCCGAGGCAGAGTAACCAGGGGAATGGACCCCCAAGGCACAGCCCAAGGGTACCTATAAGAGCACAAGCAACTCTGAAAGACTCCAAAGTGGCCCACGAGAAAGTCAGTTTCTGCTTAGATTCGTAACAATTTCGATATTCAGAAAAGTCAAGAGACACTTAACGGACCGCACGAACGATTCCATAAAACGGTTCGAACTTCCTCTTGGGTAACGGAATTTTATTTTATTCAATATAGAGAGAAGATAGAAAATCAGTACTGGGTCAGGCAAAACAGTTGTTTGACCAGGAGTAATTAACAAAACTCTTGCCTCTGTGATTATCATTGTTAAATAAAAGAGCATGTGCCGGAGCTTTCCTACAAGAATCAGCTGGCCTGTTTTCCGACTGGATATAGAAGGAGAAGGAGCATGTGAAGAATAGGTGAAGAGGGGTGAGTATATGAACTGGAACACTCTCATATGAAATGACAGTTTATATACACAATAAACTAGCCATGCTTCCTGTCTACAACCACGGAAGAGGCGACTCTCAGCCACGTGCGAGGTCATGAATCTTATCTTCTAGTTGGAGCAAATTAACCGTTTCATGTTACATATTCTGTTATGTTCAGATAAAGTATCTTTTTCTGCGTCCATTTGCTAGATTTTGTCACATCTTATCTGAACTGCAATAGACGAATCAAATAACACGTACTTTGTGACGACAGAAAAAAAAAAAAAAAAAACATCTGCTAGGCCTGCAGGGCAGAAACACCTACCCATTCCTCTCTCCTCTTCACATCCAGCCCTGCGGGACCAGGACAGAAGCCCTTGTCAGCCAGCTGGGCTGGAGATAGAGCCTCCCTGTGGGCTGTAGCCTCACCAGCCGCAGGCTTAGCTAGTGTGGGAAGGAGATAGTAAATAAATAAGACGTTTCGATTAATGGTTCAGGCTACGCCCTATTTGATTTCTGAACTGAGATATGTTTAAGGATGTCAGGCGGTAATCTGGGGTGAGGCTGGGACCTGTCCAAGCCCAAACTGAGCAATATTACCACCGATGAATGGACTTTAAAGAGGCAGAGAACAGAAATTAAGTCATGCTTTAATTACAGCGTGAATTGTGTTCACTCCACATACTAGTTGTACAACACTCGGCTGTAGACACTTTATGAATAGAGATACACCCCAAACACAAGGAAAGAGGGACTGAAAGTAAAGAGACAGAAAAAGATATTGTCAATTGCTCAGCAAAAGAAAATTTAGATGGCTTTATGAATATTAGACAAAAGGTTTTAAGGCAAAAGTCTTGGTAGGAATGAAAAAGGCCATTTTTAATGATAAAAGCAATAACTCTCTAGGAAGATTAATAGTCCTCAACCTACGTACATCTCCCAGTATAGCCTCAACACACACAAAGAAAAATTTGACACAACTATAAGAAGTTGAAACAGCCATAATCGGGGGAAGAAATTGTAGCTCACATCTCTTGCTAACAGACAAATTAAGCTTTCAAAATATCAGGAAGAAGAAAAAATATAAAAATACCATTTCATATATATATATATATACATATATCCCCAGGCTCCCACAAATACAGACTACATATTTGTTTCAAACACAGACTATTTTTCTAATTGGCCACATACATCATGGATCACAAAAGACGTCTTGAAAACATCCAAAGATTCAAAACCATGCGGCCCACAGTGAATTTAGAAATAAAATTTTAAAGTCAGCTAAAATTCACCCATACATTTGGAAACTAAATAATGCTGTTAAATAATTCATGGGTCTGGAAGAAATTGTAATGGCAATTATAAGCACTGAGAACTGAAGAACAACAGAAGAACTATGCACAAAAGCTGTGGATTGTACATGAAGGGCATATTACAGGGAATTTAAAATAGTAAATATATGCACGTATTAGAAAACAAAATGATTTTAAATTAATAAGCTAAAAATTGAATTTAAGAAGTTAAAGTTAGATAAATAAATTAGTGTAAAGCCAAAGGAAAAAAAAAAAGAAAAGCTTTTTCAAAAAAATTTTTTGAGACAAGGTCTTGCTGTCACTTAAACTGAACTGCAGTGGCATGATCATAGCTCACTGCAGCCTCAATCCCCCAGGATCAAGTGATCCTCCCACCTCAGTCTCCTGAGTAGCTGGGACTATAAGCAAGTACCACCTCACTTGCATAATTTTTATTTTTCATTTTTTGTAGAGATGGGGTTTTGCTTTGTTGCCCGGGCTGGTCTCAAACTCACATGCTCAAAGGATCCTCCTACCTCAGCCTCCCACAGTGCTAAGGTTACATGTGTGAGCCACCATGCCTGGCAGAAAAGTTAAAATTATTGAGATAGTAAACAAAAAAGCAATAGTGAGAAATAAAAAAATCAAAAGTTGATTCTTTACAAAGAACTGATAAAAAAAAGACAAACTTCTTATTTTCTTGGTTTATCAAGAAAAAATACATGAATAAAGTATATTCAAAATTAAATAAAATAATTACTTATAAGTAGTGATTAAGAAACAAAATAAATGAACAATTTTGGACTAATATATTTGAAGTTGTATTTACAATAAGTGATTTTCCTAAAAATTAAATTACTGAAGCGTCTATTTGATCTATTAAGGTCTAAAGACTAGAAAAGGAAGGGAAACTATCTCCTTTTTCCTATGGCATCCCTCTGGTAACAAAACAAGGTAAGGCAGGAAAAAAAAAACGGAAAATTATGAGCACAGAGTCAAAAATCTTAAATAAAATACTAGCAAATAGAATCCTAAAATGCGTGGGAAATAAATATAAGTCCAAGTTAAATGTATCCTAGGAATGCAAGGATGGCTTAATATTAGCAAATCTAGTAATGCAGTTTGCCATGAAAACAGATTTTAAAAATCATATGCTCATCTAAATGAATGCCAAAAACCTATAGAAAAGAATTCTTACAACATAGGAATAGAAAGTAATTTTGTAGTTTATTAATAGAGACATAATGAAAATCTTCAAGAGATATTCTAATGGGGGCACAATAATGTGTTCTCTTTAAAAATACAAATTGAGAGTCACACCACAAAAAAAAATCACTGCCCTAGATTCTTCGAAAAGATCCCAAATAAACAAAGAAGAAGAAAGTGGGGTCTAGGGAACTATTCTCAATTAAAGGAGATTGAAGTATGACAACTAAAGGCAATGTGTGATCCTTGACGGGATCCTAGATCAAGAAAAAAAAACAGCTAATAGATAATTTTATTAGGACAGTTGATAAAATTTGAATACATATGGCATAATAAATAATAGTATTATCATTGTTAAATTTCTCAATCCTGTTTACATAGAAGAAAAATGCCTTTTTTCTTATCTATAATTACTGAAATATTTAGGACGAAATATCACAATGTCTGCAACTTATTCCTCAGTGGTTAAAAATAATAAGAGAGAACAAAAGTCAAATGTTAAAATAGATTAATCGAGGTAAAACGTTTGCATGTGTTCATTCTTTCACTTTTCTGAGGTTTTAAAAGTGGCTCAAAATTAGGAGATGTTTTCTTATCTTTAAATGAACAAAATAAGGAAATACCTCCTGTGCATCTACTGAACAGTGTTCTGAGTGTAGGTCTAATCCAATAAGACAAGAAAAATAAATAAGATAAATGAGAGTTGTAAAAGAAAATATTTTTCACATGTAATATGATTCCATATATGGTTTTATATATAGAAAAATCTAAGAATGCAAAACCAATACAAATTAACAGTTTCTTATGCATAAGCAGCAACCAAAAATCTAGCAAAATTGGCGCAAGATTTACACAAAGAAAAGTATAACATTTTGCTGAAGGATACAAGAGGATTTAAATGAGTATCACCATGTTCATGAATAAGAAGACATGATATCACAAAGATATCAGTTTTCCAGAAATTAATCTGTACATTAAATGCACTTTCTACCAAAATCCCAAAGAGTTTTTTTTCCTAAAAATTTGCAGGTTGTTCCTGGAACGTAACAAGGGCAAAGATGAACCAAAGTTCAAGAACAGCCACGACTATTTAAAAGAATAACGAAGAGAAGAGATATGTCCTGCCAGATCTCAGCGCTGATTTGGAAACACGGAGACTGTAGTATTAGTACCAGGATAGATGAACTGATGTGAGGACAGAAGAGAAAAGCCAGAAACAGAACTTCCTATATCTGAAAACTTAGCATGAAGATATCATTTTCCTATCAATGGGGATAGAATAGGCTGTTATTCAGTGATGGTGACGGGAATATTGAAGGAAAACAATAGATCTCTTCCTTATACCACTCACCAAAGTATCATTATAATCCTGAAAAATATCATTTTCAAATGGATCAACAAACGACAAGTGAAACCAAAACTTTAAAAATTCTACAACAAAATATGGAATATAATCTGGATTGTAGAGCAGGGAAGATTTTCCAAACAAGCCATAAAATGCACAACACATACAGGCAACTGGCCATCCAACCAGCCTTAGAACACACCCTCCTGTCCAGCTTCAGATTCATTTCAAGGAAACTGCCAATCTTTAGCTATTTTTTTAAACTGCTGTTGTTGGGGACCAGCCTCAACATCTCCCGTAGGGAACCCAGAGTCCGGTGGCGACAAAGGAATGAGAAGAGACAGGTTAAGAGTGCATAAAGGTGGGAGCCTGGGGGCCAGTTGCACAATGGAAGCTGCAAAAGACCCAGAGCTCTGGTCTCCACACTATTTATTGAGTACAGTCACTTAGACCTAAGAAGCAGAAGTTCAGGGCGAAACTGTGAAATGGAGGCAGTGCGTCACACGTATAATCTATAGTAGTGGCGGTTTAAATGAATCTCCTTTGTGCTCAAGCAGTGTATCTTTAACTTATTGGAGAGTAGCTAGTGGGAGGGGGCTTAACTAGGAGCCTGCATGTCTGGCCATATTCCAGTGCTTCAAAGGAGTGTCTTTCTCCTTGAACACAGTGTTTATGGTTAAGAGAGCAAGCCTTGCTCAGAGCATGGGAACATAATGGCGATAAAAAGGCTTTCCTCATCAGAGGCCTCTTGTGGCTTTCCACAACTTATTGTCCCATATTTTTATGGCTAGTTTGTGGAGGCACCACACAAGCCCTTTTCCCAACAACTGTCTTCATTATTCAGAAGAGGGCACCACACCTCCTGAGGGCCAGAAGGAAGGGATGAAGCAAGTTCTCAAAGAAAGGGGTGATGTTTCAGCACAGCACCCATGAGGAACGTGACCAGGATCAAGACCCCAATGGATGGACTGCAGCCAGGCCCAGAAGATGTGAGAAAACAGTGGTGGAGGCACCAGTCAGTCAAGCGAGGCTACTTTCTCCAACAGAACTCAGTTCTCCAGGCACGTCCACCATGAGAACGGCCAGGATTGACCTGGGTGTGGATTCTCACCCACGCCTGGGAGAAGCCTTGGAATTAGGGAGCTAGTAAGAGAGTTTGAAGTTGGGCATTGGGTGTGAAAGAAAGAAAGCTAGAAGGCAAGGAGGGTCTGAAGGCTGGCATGGAGGGGAGGGGACCTGGAGGTGACAGGGCTGTCAGGGTGGGGGCAGCTGGGGTAGGTGGTGAGGCCCAGTGTGTCCAGGAGAGCATGCTATGGAGGCCGCAGGAGGAACACGGAAGCAGCCAACCCAGGCTCCCGAACAACCTCCTTTCACAGGTGAACTCAGAAAGTCTCCTCACCCTGTCCTAGCTAGTTTCTGTGGAGCTTTGAAAAGACAGACACTCGTCGGTAGAGTCAGCCAGCCTAGTTGGAGAACCATCCTAGGAGAGACTGCATGAAGCGCAGTCTGTGCCGTTGCCTGTGGTCAATCCTAGACCTCATAAATTAGAACCCTGGATCTGGTCCTACCACTTAAATGGTGCCCTCCTCGTTCCTGGGCCCCAACTGTCTTGGGCACTTTTCCCTCCTGCATAATCAGCACCTTTCTCTTCTTGTAACCCCTGCCTTCAACCCGCAGGAGACAAACAGAGCAGGCTGCCAGCCCGCTATGATAGATGCAAGCACTTCTGGGGTGCACCTTCAAATGTTACAGTCTCCAGGGAGAAGAGGGCCCTGCCGCAGCACCCAAAGTTGTTTTAGATGTGAGACATGTTTCAGGTCCCCTTTGCAAGGACACAAAAAGTCACCGGAGCTCTCCGTGTGCCAGCTGTCCTGCAAAGAGAGTGACTGACCATCTGAATCTCCTACTGCGACCTATGTGGAAGCAACTAAGCCCAGAACAACACAGCAAAAGGAGAAGTGCACAAGCTGCCTCTCCAAGGCCCTGGCCGTTTTGTCATCATCTCTCTCAGTCCCCCTCGCATCATCGGAAGCACAAAGTGTCCCTTTAGCTCTCGTCCCATTTACTCTGAGTCCTCCCCAGGCAGGGCTGTTGCATTGCACAAGTTAATGGGGCACCTGTGACCTGGCACACACAGTGACTGGGCTCCCTGGTGCTGTACAGAGCCTCTCCCGGCCTGTGTGGGCTGATGGAGGCTCAAGGTCTTCCCTGCAAGGGCTACTTGAAAGAGACCGAAAACTCTGGAAGTTCTAAGGTGTAACAATGGAGACAGTTCAGGCAGTGGGGTAGTGCAGAGAGGAGATCACCAAAGTGAGAACCCTGATCCCATCCAGCCCACAGCCTCCCACCTGGGCCCTCTGCTGGAAGAGCTTCTGCCGATGTGATGTGAGTCTCTGTGCTCACAGTGGGAAGAGCTCTGCTATAACAAGGAATTCAGAACATGGGGATGTCACAGGGCCAGAGACGGGGCGAAGAGATTTCGGCAAACACTCAGGAGGTTCCAGCTGAGCTGGCTGAAGCCTGGAAGATGGAAAGACACATTTGTTTGCTCCAAATTATTAAGACCAAAGAGATTTATTCTCAAACTGTAAAATCCTTCCAGGGAAAGCCCCACATCTCACAGGCACGCATGGGATTCCTATTAGCATTCATAATCATTTTCTGCAATAGTCTGACGAGATGGCTCCTGTGAAACCTTAATCTCCTCCATGTGGCCTCCCACTTGGCCAACTTCTCAGCTAAAAATAAAATCTATTCATCAACAAATACTTTAATATTGACTTCGTTGCCTGCGTGCATGCTGGTTACCAGATTACATAACCATGTAGAATACAAGGCCATTTGTACTGAACTATTAAATCAAATGACACTTGGAGACATGTGCTTCTCTAGAACCTTTTTAAATATAGGAAACATAACGGACTTTAATTGTGAAGCTCTTGCACCCTGAACAGAGAAGCAGACCTTCCCGCAGCAGACACGTCAGTGTCTCCCTGGCTTTTCTCTCCCCACAGTGACCCACTCAGACCACAGTGCCGCATGGGTAGTCACAGGCCTGACAATGCATATTACACACACACTAATAGAGAGGGATGACAGGTGAAAGTATGCGTCTTTGAAGAAAATGGACTTAAGGTTTTATGGATTTTCATTTTGAGGGTTTGTCATGGAAACCCCAGCCAAATGCATTCTAATGATGAAGTCAAGTTAAGAAGGAGGCAAAGTTAAGACCCTCTCCTCACCTTTTGCCAATCTACCCATGACATTTCTCTCTTTCAAACTCCTTTCCATGAGTTTTGTGGAAAGTCTGTCCTCATCAGCCCTTGTATGTTTCTGGATCTGTCCTGATTGGCTCTTGCGTGTCTCTGGGTTTGTGCTCATTGGCTCTTGTGTGTCTCTGGGTCTGTCCTGATTGGCTTTTGGGTGTCTCCAGGTCTGTGCTTATTGGCTTTTATGTGTCTCTGACACCTTCAAGTTCATTCAAATTACATTCATGGTATACCCGCTCTGGGGCAGGCCCATACTGAGGGCTGAATCTCCAGGTACATGGTCTATGAGGTCTCTGCCCTTGAGGAGCTCCTGGTCTAGTTGGGGGTGGGGCAGGTGAACAGAGAGACAAGTTACAGGCAAAGACTGCAGGAACGCCAGGAGGGAGGAATTTGTACCCACAGGCTGGGAGATGGGGCCAGAGCAGGGCAGGCCCAGAGAACACAGCTGGTCTCAATGGAGCCTTTTCACTACATTTTATTTGCACATCAAGGAATCATTCTAACTTTATTAAACATCCCATGTTCTTTACTGGGTTATCAGTTTCTTCGTTTCAGCTTCCTATGTGATTGCATCATCACTCCAGAATGATTCTAAATCTTGGGGCAGTAGTCTCAGCTGCCTTCAAAGCCCCAGGCACCACCAACACCCATATGAACGCTGCACAATCACTGTTGGTTGACTTAGCCACCTCTAGCAATGGGGAAACCCTAAAGCATTTGGCTTTTGTGTTTGATGAATTACATGAGCAAATGAATGTCCACTCTTGAGTTTGACTTTGGGGCCGGAAACCAGTGGCGCCCTACTGATGCTGTTACCACTTGCTGTGCCCGCGTGCCTGAGTGTTCCTGTCTATTTTTGGTGCTGGAGGAGTTACAGAAGACAACCCGTGGCTGCCTTACACTCCTCTTCTGAGGTCTTGTTTCTCCTTGCCATTCTCTGTGACACTGTGGGTCTTCCCCCACAACTGTAAACCCAGGTCCTCACAGGGAATGAAGCAGTTAAAGCACACCAACTTCACAGAATAGGCAAAGAACAGGAGTGAGGTGCCAGGGTGTATAATGTAGTAGACAGTTGTCACACAGGAACTAGGAACTGGTCTACTGGTGACCTCCTCCAAGCGATTTAATCCCTGTGTGTCTCAGAGTCTCATCTGTTCAACGAATGAGCATGGCTAAGGGTTCAGAGGTCATCTTTTGGTCTGGTTTTTAGGACTCTTGATAGGAGTTAGAAGCCAATGTGCCTCATAGAGTGCTTACATATTTCTAAAATATGCATTGCTGAAGCTGATTGGCGAGACCTCAAAACCCAGCTCTAGGCTTCTTGCACCTTATGGGTGTTGAGTGAAAAGTAATCCTGATGGTCATAGGCCCCTGCTGCCCCTTGAAGAGGGACAGTGCTAGAAACAAGCTGTTCAAACCTGAAGTCCAGATGGGCAGTAGGGAGTATCAGGTTCCCTGGAGGATGAGATGAGAGGAAACATGCAAACCGTGGCTGCTTCCTGGGGCAAAACCCAGCACGCCTGTCCCCACATGGGCATGGTGGAGAACAAGTGACTGCTAGTTGGCCATGGCCTACAGCAGAGAGAACAGCCAAGCATGGGGCCCTGCAGGCTGCTCTCAAGAAGTCGAGAGGCCCTGAGGAAGAGCAAACCCTCAATTAACTGGTCCTCAGAGGAGGCTGCATTCTCATTATCTGAATGTTCTGACAAAAAGGTGAAACCAGTCCTCTTTTGTCTTGATCTTTGCTATTGGAAATCTTATAAAACTGTGTGATTCCTTTCCAAGCCTTGGTAAACATGGAAAAGAAGCCCAGTTGGAGCTTTCTTTGATGCCAGAGCATCCTGAATTGCCTCCAGATTTTCCTTCAGAATCTTTATCAGGAACTCCCTGGGCTGAGGGCAGAAGGGTGGGCTGTCCTGGGTTTACATTAGTGTTTCTGACAGAGGGGCGGACCCTCATTCACCCTTGGTCTTCCTTTGGGAAAACACCCTCTGGTCTGAACCAAGTCACTTGGGGGCTGGCATGGGAACGGGGGAGAGGCACAGGCACAGGGCCCCAGCAGGTGAGCCAGTGGAGGGCTCATATGTCACAGATGCCCCACCAGCTTGCCTTTGCTTCCAATGCGTTGCCACATCCCAACCCCCACGTGGTTCCTGGGGCCAAGAAATTGTTACTAAAAAATGTGAATGTTGAAATTCAGTTGGGAAACAATTTGAAAGTCAGCTTTCTTTCTCATGCATTTACTCGTTTTTCTAAAGGTAAGGAAATGAACACAGTTTAATTAGATACATCCACTCCTTTACCATAACCAAAACCCCAGGGCCGGGCAGCTTCCCTGCAGGCAGGACAGGGTGGCCAACAGAAAGCAACTTTGGCTACAAACAGTGAGGGTTTGGGGAGTGTAATGGGGGCTGGTGGAGGTGGAAGAAGGGGCTGCTGAAAGGAAAGCTCAGCTGTACTCTACACATAAATCGTTGGCCAGGGCATCAAGCCTGGGCAGTTTCATTTGGTTGTCAGAGGTTTTTGTAAAGTAAGTTTGATTACTTTAGACCTTATTTCACAAGGAAAATGAAAAGAACAAAACAACGGCGGGTCAGAAGAGAAATAAAGTCCTTGATTGCAACCCCATGGCAATACTGTGGGGAGAAGGCATTCGCTATTTAGCCAGCATCCCCCAGACATGGGCTGCCCCCACACCACACAGCTGTGTGCAACCCACAGAAGCCCCAGGCTGCATGGAAGAAGAGCAGGCCAGAGCCATCACCATCACTGCCTGGCAGAGCTCGAGCACCCAGTGCCATCATGGGTAGAGGGAGAGATTTGAAGACTGCCACGACCAGAGGCTCCCATCCTCCCCCCACCCACAGTCACCTGATGGCTTGCTCCTTGCTTCAAGAGGTGCAGGATGGCCCTTTGAAGGTTTGCCTCTGCGGTGTGTCATCTGAGCAGACACAGGTGATCTCTCTGGTGCCCGTAGACGAATCTAGACAGCACAAGTGCATTGGTGTCTTAAGGCTGCCGTGATAAATTCCTACTGTCTCACCAACTGCCTTACAGTTCCAGAGGTCAGAGGAGTGAGAGGGTCACTCGCATTGGGCTAAAATCTGGCTGTGTTCCTTCTGGAGGCCCCAGGGGAAAATCTATTTCCTGTTCATTCAGGGGTTGACAGAACTCAGCTCCAGGCAGGTGCAGGATTGAGGCCTGTCACCCTGCTGGCTGTCAGACGCCTGCCCCATGGATCTCAGAACAAGCAGCATGGCGTTGAAGCCTCCCATATCACATCATGTCACTTCTCTCTACTCTTCTCCCATTGCTCTCTCTCTCCACTTTCAAGGACCCTGGGATGACATTGGGTCACCTGAGTAACCCAGGATAATCTCTCATCTCAAGATCCTTAAGTGAATCACATCTGCAATCTCCCCTTGCCATGTCAGGTCACTGGTTCTGCAATGGACCACAGGACCAGTGACACACCACGGTCAGAGAGGCAGCCCGTGGCAGCATGGGCCGGGACCAATGACGTGCCACAGCCACAGAGGCAGCCCGTTTGACCACAGGACAAACCTGCCCATTCCCAGCAGGATGTCTTCTGCATCCTGGGACCTGCAAGGACCATGAATGTGTAAATATGCCCAAGCAGCTTGTTCTCTCCCCACAAGGTCTGCTCCTTCTGTGCTCTTCCCCTCCCCCAGCCTCCAGCACATGACTTCCCCCTTCTATCAAGATTCACATCTCAAAGATGACTTCTCTCCTCCCCGCTGTTGCCACTGCCCAGCCTTTGGCCAGGTGAGAATCCCCTGAATCACCACTACTGCTGATTCAGTAACCTGGGAGACCCCATCATGTATCTCCCAAACTGGGCCACTTTTGAAAACGAAAAGGGCACCATCAATAATGACATCAGGACATCGGCATAAACCAGGACAGTCCTGGGCCAGGCAGACTGAAGGTCACTCTACCTTAACCTCTCAGCTTCCCCGCCCATGAATGGCGGCTGGTGATGGCCATCCGCCAGGGCTCAGGAAGTGAATTCCATTGTTTACATTGGTGGTGGTCTCCTGACCGCTCCCCCGCATCTGGGCAACCCCCAGTCCCATCACAGAGGTTTCCCACGACTGAGCTGACTGTGTCTCTCTCCAGGCGCCCCACTACCCAGAAGGTAAAGCTGAGACTCCTTCATATGGCAGCTGTGCTGGTTCTTCTCCACCACAGGCTCTGTTCAGGTTAGACTCAACCACAGGGAGCCATGAGGAGAAGCAGAGGGGCCCCAGCTCCCACAGGGCTGCAGCTCTCCAAGGCAGAGTGCTCTCCCTAGTCCCTGGCCCTGTGCTGTAGCTCCAGAGTGGAAACGGCTCCCCACTGTTGCTAGTCAATGGTGTGCACCAGCCTGTGGTCCCGAAACACTGCCCACTCCTCTCCAGTGACTGTGTCGTCAGAGTCTCCTCGTTTGAACCCCTGGGGCCTGTGATGGTTTGGATACGGTTTGTTTGACTCCACCAAGTCTCAAGTGGAAATTTATCCCCAGTGTTGGAGGTGAGGCCTGGTGGGAGGTGTCTGGGTCATGAGTGGCTTAGCGCACTCCTTGTAGTGACAAGTGAGCTCCCACTTAGTTCTGGTGAGAACTGGTTGTTAGAAAGACCCTGGCCCCTCCTCTCCTCTTGTGTCCTGTCTTGTGGTGTGATTTTTACACTCGCTTACACCGTGGGCTTTCTGCCATGAGTACAGGTAGCCTGAGGGCTTGCCAGGAGAAGATACTGGTGCCATGCTTCTTGTACAGCCTGCAGAAACGTGAGCCAAATAAACCTCTTTTCTTTATCAGCTGTCCAGCCTCAGGTGTCCCTTTGTAGCAACACAAAACAGACTATGGCAGAGATGAATTCTGATATCTTCTGGGAACTAGCTGGAAGCATCCAAAAACAGACCCCCAAAATGGGCTTCTGGGGCCAGGCTACTCAGATCCTTGATGAAGGCACAGATGACCCTTTACCAGGGAAAATAGGATCCAGGAAACCTGGGCAGGCAGTGGGGTCACAGTCACCCTAATTGTCGAGTTGGCATAGGATGGCATGCAGGTGGTGGGCAAAGAGTGTGAGGCTGCCAGGCTTGATCCCTCCGACAATGGTGGGTTCACTAATGGGAGCTTCACCTCAGAGGTGAAGCAAGTCCAGTTATCATCAGGGATGGATGGAGGCAGGGACGGTGGGAGTTTCCCATGCTGGGTGCACACAACAAGGGAGTGGTTTTTTTGGCAGATAATTTAGAATAAGAATAAAACTGATGCAGTCTGCTTTGTACTATGGCCATGTGATGGCAGATCCACAACATAGCAGTGATAACACACTCCTCTGCCGGGCAGACCTCTCCTGGCACTGCCCACCCTCAGGGCACAACACATTGACCACAAGAGGCCACAAAGACAGAAGGCCAAGATTGAACCTCATGAGGGGTCTGGGGCTGTGAGTGGCAGTCACAGGTTTCCAGGAGTGAGTGATAGAAGGAGGGAGCTATGATGATATATGTTGACTTGACGACCAGCTATGGTGGGAGCTAGGAGAAGGCCAGCTATGGCAGGGAGTAAGGGGTTCCCCAGCTATCAGAGGAAGATGGCCAGCTATGGGGGTGGCTGGAGCGGACAGGCATGCATTTTTTTTCTTTCATCTGTTCTTTGCTACATCCTACATGATGGGCACCAGTGGAACCAGGTGTCAGGTTTGGGCAGAGGAACAACTGCCTAACATCATCCCACAATGATGGGATGACCAGTGAGCCTTGGTGTCTCTGGGAGGGGACTGGGAGTTTCTCCATCTGAACAAAGGACAGGAATGCATTCTGGGGTCCTGAGGTCCTGAGGACAATGCACATTCTTCAGCCGATGCCCCTACCCTGTTTGTCCCCCTTTCCCTTGGGGCTGCTCGCCTTGGGTTGTGCTTGGGGAAGGCATAGCAGGAGCAGAAGGGTGGATGGAGAGGTCGGTGCTTCTCTCATACCCTCCTGCCTTGGTGCTGCACCAACCTCCCCCACCCAAGCTGTCGCTTCTGCCAGGAGGACTTCTCCTTGTGGGCCTCAGCCCTGGGGATGCAGCACCTCCCCACTGTTGCCAGCCCCTGGGTGCCTCGACTTCCCTGTGGGCCCCCTTAACCCTGCCCTTCCTACAGGAATCCTCGCTGGACCCCGGGTTGAGCCTTGTTTCCTGCTCAGTCCCTAACTGATCCTGTGGGGTACAAGGCCTGGATACACTGGCCCCAGTGGCAGCCCCACATCATCTCCTGGAACCCCTCAGCCAGCTGCCGGCTCCACCAGGATGCCGGAAGCCGCACACGGAGCCTGGCTCTGTTCCTCGCGAGGGAAGCTGGCCTGCCCTGGTCCCCTGACCAAGCACTCTTGTCGTCCATTCACACTGAACCACCTCTCTCCAGACCTTACCTGACTGCCCACCCATGCCCATGGGCAGGTTGGAATTAAGAGTGGCCTGAGACCAGATGCAAGATGGCATGACTTCCAACCTAGAAGTCTATGCCCAACCACATTTTAATCACTTATGGGAACAGAGCAAAGAAACTTTCAGACATCAGAGAGTTCACTTCACGTGGACCCTTTCTTACGTAATATTGAAGGACGTCTTCCATGGTCAAATAAGGAATTCAGCCTCAAAGAAAGAAGATAGGAAATCCAGAAAACAGAGAATCGCACCCAGTGGAAAAGCACAAGGAATTCCCAGGATGATGGTGAGGAGAAGCCCGGGGTCACCACTGTGCAGTGGCCTGGGGCGCCCAGCCTGAGGCAGGAGCTGGAGGACACTAGGAGGGACGACTCCAAAACAGAAAGTCACAGAATGTGACATTGAAAGGGGTTTAGGTTTGTTGTAAAGTTTGAGGTGGAATTTAAAAATAGGTAGATAGACAAACGTATTTTCAAAGAGGAAGGAAAGTTTCAGGAAAATCAGAGTTGACTTCCCAAAAAAAGGTTACATGTTTTTGGTACAATATGTGCCTTAACTGTGAAAAATATTTATACGATAGTAATAAAAAAAACACCAAATATTGATTTAGCCAACAATTATGAAATGACTCAGTGGGGAGTACTTAGTGGTGACGGGATGTGTGGGCAGGTGGGCATGGGGCGTAATAGAAGGAGACTCATTCTCTTCCACAGTAGGAAATCAGTCGAAGCCAGAAGAGAAAAGCCATGAGCATGTCACTTAGAACTATGGGGTTAGCATCGAAGAAAACAGCACAAAAACTTTTCAAACAGAAAAGATCTGCCCGCCTCAGCCTCCCAAGGGCTTGTATTCCAGACGTGAGCCACCGCGCCAGGCCTTGTTTGACTTTTTAAACCAAGTATTTGCATATTTTAACTAGAAAGTGTTTTTAAAAATAAAAGAAAAAATCAAGCTACCTGAGACTTTTCCTAATTAATATCACTTAAATGCCTGAAATTTTAATTCCACCTATAAAATAACATAAAATATAACTTCCCATTTTCAGAAAATGTAAAAATATATACATTATTATATTCACAGAAACAAGACCAGAACAGATTCCCCAAAGTATTTATAGTTATCCTTGTAAATCTTTATAATCTTTCTGCAAAAAGAAAACAGCTCAAAACAGCCCAAAACCCAAAAACTCTGGGTGCAGGAATGAGCGATGGAAAAAGTAGAACAATCTTGTTTGACTTTTTTTTTTTTTGAGACAGAGTCTCACTCTGTTGCCCAGGCTGGAGTGCAGTCACGTGATCTCTGCTCACTGTAACCTCTGCTTCCCGGGTTCAAGCGATTCTCCTGCCTCAGCCTCCTGAGTAGCTGAGACTACAGGTACACACCACCATGCCTGGCTAATTTTTGTATTTTTAGTAGAGACAGGGTTTTGCCATGTTGGCCAGGCTGGTCGTGAACTCCTGACCTCAGGTGATCCACCTGCCTCAGCCTCCCGAAGTGCTTGGATTACAGGCGTGAGCCACCGCACCTGGCCTTGTTTGAGTTTTTAAACCAAGTATTTGCATATTTTAACTAGAAAGTGTTTTTCAAAAGAAAAGAAAAAATCAAGCTACCTGAGACTTTTCCTGATTAATATCACTTAAGTGCCTGAAATTTTTACACTCTCAGATTTTTTTTAAAACCTTTGAGGGAAAAAGTTGTGACCAGAGAATCTTTCCACCAAGTATGAGGATAGTATGAAGACACTTTTGGATATGGAGACTCAAAAGCTATCTATACACACATATATATACGTAGTCTAAAAATTACTTAAACATTTTCATAGTTGAATAAAAAAGGTTCAATATTGAGAGTTCAAAAATACGGAAAAGTTAAAAAATGGAGATCAATAAAAGCCATTTTCAAAAATGGATGAGTTTAAATAAATACCATTAGAATATTTATTAGAAGTAATAAAATTATTACAATTATTCTTGGAAAACAGGTTGCTTATGCTATGAAATTCAATAATAACATTTTGGATATAAAATCCCCGGATACAGCACTAAAGGTTGAAAGGAAAGATGCATGTACAAAACCAACCAAAATATCTAGACATAAAGGATTAAATAATTAATTTTGGTAAATTCAGGTGATAGAACTGTATAGAATCATTTTTTAAAATTTGATTTAGGAGAATATTTCAAATCATCATTAATGCTCAGAATAGTTCTCTTAGTAAAAATGGTAGTCACCAAGAAACATAATGTAAATCTAAACATAACATAACCTATAACATAACATAAAATATAACTTCCCATTTTCAGAAAATGTAAAAATATATACATTATTATTATATTCACAGAAACAAGACCAGAAGAGATTCCCCAAAGTATTCATAGCTATCCTCATAAATCTTGATAATCTTTCTGCATTTTCCAAGTCTGCTATAATGATTCTGCTTTACTCCTTTTAGACAACTAACAAGCAAAGCGTGAGTCCGTGGCCATGCCCACAGATCATACTAGACACACAAGTCCCCAGGTCAAGGTTTAGCAGCTTGGAGCCTGCTTTTTCTTCTCCTTTTGGTACATCTTTTCTTCTTCTTTAAAACATTGAAATAAAAAGTCCAACATGTACACTTTGTACTCAGTAGCAACTCGACTCTTGCCAAGATGGTGGTCTTGTGATGGCCTAAGTGGGGAGAGAGGGAATGGGGCTGAAGGGTACTAGATAGACGATGTACTCAAATTGGGCTTTGGAAAGCATTTTGAAATTGTCGATCATGCTGTTGTGGAAGGACTGATGGACAAGAAATCCAAGCAAGGGTGCAGTCTAAATTATGAGAACATCGTAGACCCTTCCACGCCTTGGTGTCTATCCCTAAAGCAGAGATAATACAGTTCTCACCTGACTGGTGGAGATGTGGTAAGGCCGTAAGGATATAGCAGGCATCTAGTGGAGCCCTCTGTGTACTTCCGGCTTCCAGACCTGGAGGCTCTCAGGCTTACTACCTGGCATGAGGGCTGCCAGCCCCACCTGTCTCTTCCTGGACCCACCACCTTCACTCCCGCCTCCCTGCTCCCCTCTCCCTCAATTGCTAAGATGAGCTTGTTTCACTTTATTCCTTCCAAAGCCAGTTGCAAACTTTATAGTCCCATTGTCTGAAATTACTGAAGATGCTAATGTTTGATGTGGAAGTTTAAATCTGTCAGGAAATTTCACTTTCAAAGTCCTTCAGTTGGTTCAAAAATTCCTCACATGCAATGTCCTCTTGATGGTGTTTCCAAACCCCTTGGAGCCTGTCTGGAGTGAAATGGTCCACACTGAAGCCTTTCTTGGGGATATGACAGAACCCTAAAAATTGTTAGCACTGTCCGTTTTTAACCATGGTCTGACATGCGCAAACTGTCTTAGGAGTGATTGTTAGTGCTGAACTCACCAGTGAGCGTTCCAGAGCTAAATAATCCAGAGGTTTCCTGCAAAAGTAAATATAATAGAGAGTGCTACAGCCTGTGCTTGTGACAAGCTTGGCAGACCAGGCTTCTGCTGGGCTCTGGACTCAGGGCTCCGGCCTCCGACAGCCAGAAATCCCACCAACACCAAAGAGACTGTACACAGAAAATGTCGCCCATAAATCCCATCACTTTTGGACCATGGCAGAATATTTCCCTCTACAGAGGTTGAAACAGAGTATGAGTCATTTCCAAAATTATTTTGCAAAAGAAAAGTTAACATGTTTCCTTTAAAAAGAAAAATCCTATCAACAGAATGCAGATTGGTGGTTGCCAGGGTCTATGGGGGTTGAGGAATAGGAAGAAACTGCTTAATGCATAACAGGTTTTGCTGTGGAGCGATGGAGATGTTTTAGAACCAGGTAGAGGGGGTAGCTGTGCAGCATTGTGACTGTACTCCCTGCCACTGAATTGTCAAAATTGTTAGTTCTATTTCATGTGAATTTCACCTCAATAAATTATTGTAAAAATCATTTCAAGTGATTTTTCTCCCCTCTGGCTGGCAAAGCTCATCATCTTTGGGTGAGGGTGGTGGCACTTACGATGGATGGTACAGCAGACAAAGCACAAAATTGGCACCAGCCTGACTGGTGTGCCCACTGGATGACCTAGGGTAAGTTGTTTACTTACCCTGTGTGGTCAAATGAGGCTGGTGATCTAGCTGTTTATTAAATAATCTGTACATTTTTCTGATGAACAAAGCAATCCTGGTATATTATAAAACAGCAGTCCCCAACCTTTTCTGGCACCAGGGACAGGTTTTGTGGAAGACAATTTTTCCGCAGACCTGGGGAAGGGGGATGGTTTCAGGATGATTCAGGTACCTTACATTTATTGTGCACTTTCTTTCATTATTATTACATTGTAATATATCATGAAATAATTATACAACTCACTATAATGTAGATTCAGTGGGAGCTGGTTTCTTTTCAGCTAGACGGTCCCATCTGGGAGTGATGGAAGACAGTGACAAATCATCAGGCATTAGATTCTTATAAGGAGCGCACAACCTAGATCCCTCACATGCGCAGTTCACAGCAGGGCTCATGCTCCTAAGAGAATCTAATGCTGTGACTGATCTGACAGGAGGTAGAGCTCAGGTGAGAATGTGAGTGATGGGAAGGAGCTGTAAATACAGATGAAGCTTTGCTCACTTGCCCAATACTCACTTCCTGCCGTGAGGCCCGGTGAGACCCGGTTCCTAACAGGCCACAGACAGGTACCAGTGCCAGTCCATGGCCCAGGGGTTGGGGACCCCTGTTATAAATTTTATATAAAATAAGGCAAATAAAAATCTTCCAGAACTTCACTACTCAGAGGTGACATTTTGCATTTTGTTGTCTAGCCGTCTAACCCTTTTCATACCCATGTATATTTTTAAGTATTTTAGATCTGCATGCTTTTCTTAGCCAGTCCTTTGTTCTTGGACTCTGCCTGTCCTGGGCCATGTCAGTAAGAAGCTTGCAGACACCTCCCTCCTTCACGCTTAGGGAGCATTTCCTGGGGTGGGAGTGGGAATTGGAAAGATGTTTGAATCGCCCACCATTGGGATTTGCTCTTTTAAATCTCTAAGTTTCTGTTCCTTCCTTTGTCTTCACAGTTTTTATTAAAACAATGCCAGTTTTCCATCTCCTCTGCGGCATCTGTTTATTCTCTTTGACTTTCAGAAAGCTTAACATATGACTCATTCGTGTGTGCGTGTGTGTGCGTCTTTGTGAAGCAATTCAGAGTAAAAGAGAAGTGAAGTTGGGAATAATTACTGAGCCTGATTCTTCTGTGAATGTTTCAGTGAGAAATAAATCTTGTTTACCATCACAGGAATTTGCAAGTTTGCTACAAGCCAAACAGAAAGACTGGTCCAGGGCTGTGAATGTGGTCAGAGCCCCTTCCAGTTGGAAGCAGCAGCTCTTTGCAGCCCTAGTAACAGGAAGTCCATGTGAGTGCTTGGGCCCTGCGGGACCTGACAGACTAAGGTACCTTTCATGCAGCAGGTGCGGAGCAGGTCAGCCCGGTCAGCCGATGGAGTCAGACATTCCCAGGCTCATCTCTCCTTCTAGGACTTACTGCCACCTCTCCAAGCCCCTCTCTTCAGCTTGCTGGCGCCCTCCTGACCCTCCTCCCAGCCATTAATATCCATCCATAGCCTCCTGTCACCAAGGGCAGCTGATAGCATCCGACTCACCGTAGACAAGTGACTAACTCCCACGTGAAGGGTCGCTTCTCTCCAGCATGAGACAACAGAATGACTAAAACAACTAGATCTCCAACAGTGGAGCCTAAGGCACCGGTGAGAGCTCAGTGAGGAGGAAACCACTGTTCTCCTTATCCAGTGAGTGAGGAGGCTGCTAAGTAGACTTCAGGAAGCACAGTCTGGGATGGCCCCTGGATATCTGTCTCCTTGAGTCACACTGGAACCTGCTCTAGGACCTGGACCAAAGTATCCTGCCTAGGTCTCTTCCCATCCTGCACTACCACTACCAGCGGATTTTCTACCTGGATTATTAACCACTCAGAGCAAACCCCACAGAGAAGGGAGTCTCCCTCCAGGGGCACTCAGAGGCCCAACGTGCCAAGCCTCCTGAGGTGGACTGTCCCGTATTTGTCTCAGTCGACTTCATTTGTGGCTCTTCGTAGCTTTCAGTTTACAAAAAAAAAAAAAAAAAATCAATGAGCAAGTCCACATCATCACTGGCTTCTAAGAGTCCCCCCAAACTCCAGTGGAACCTTGCCTGCCACAGCAACAGCCCTCATCCACAGTTTCACTTTCTGAGGTTTCCGTTACCCACGGTAAACCAAGGCCTGGAAATAGTAAACGGAAAATGCCAGAGATGGACAGCTCCTGTGTTTTCAATGGTATTCCATGCTGAGCAGTGTCATGAAATCTCACCCCGCCCACTCCATCCCCCGGACAGGAATGGTCCCTTCGCCCAGCTCATCCACACTCTAGATCCCACTTAGCAGGTGTCTCAGTGATCAGATTGTCAAGCGGCCCTTATTTTACTTCATAATAGCCCTAAAACACAAGAGTGATGGTGCTGGCAATTGTTATAATTATTCTATTTTATTATTAGTTATTGTTAATCCCTTACCGTACCTATTTATAAATTAAGCTTATCGTAGGTATACATGCATATAGGAAAAAGCACAGTACACGTAGGGTTTGGTACTTTCTGAGGTTTCGGGCATCCACAGGTATCTACAACTGCACATGGAATGAAAGTTCCGATTCTGAGAAGCAACCTGGAACAAGACAGGCCATCGGCACTTCCTGACTCCAGCCCTCAGTGGGGTGGCGCTCCCCACAAGCAGGGATCCCCGACACCACCTTGCCAGACACTGGGAGGCTTCTCAGCGAGATAGACCCCCGGAAGCAGGAGCAGTGGAAATGAGCAC
>NW_016806331.1:732234-735059 GCF_001698545.2 Rhinopithecus bieti | reverse complement strand
AAAAAAAAAAAAAAAAAGTCCTCACTTTTTTCTTCCATTTCATTGAAGGCTTCCAACATTTGAATTCAAAGAGTTTCAAGGTCTCTTGCCTATAAATCGAGTTGTACACGTGGGCTAACATGAATCTTTCCACAAACATTAGATTCAAGGTGGAGATGGACCAAGAATTCTATTTTAATAACAACTGAAGCACTGGGAAAAGTTAATATTCAGAACCTGAGCTGTCAAGAGCTGCCAGGGAAAGCACTCTGAAGACAAAGAGATGCTTTGTTCTTATTCTCAATTGCACCATGAAGCTGAGCACATCTCATTCAGACAAACAGAAAATTGAAGAAAATTCACCTCTGAGTGAGATCAAGTATAGAAAATTTGAGCCTCAAAGGGAAGATTTGCCAGAGGCCTCAGGCAAGGAAAAGCAGGTAATCCGAAGGCAGCTCTGAACTGTTCCTAATATGCTCAGAGCTTCTCAAAAGAATGGGAAAGCTGTCCTTCCAGTGGGGACGGAAATGTTGCTTTTCTTGCTTAAGCCACCTGGCGATGCAGTTTGTTTAATCTCTGGGCCCCTCTTCCTCACCCGCAGAGTCACGGCATAGTCATTCTGGAACCACCAGCACCCATGAGTCGCCTCAGGTGAGGCGTGGACTGAGGTGCAGAGTGGGTGAACACCTTCCTTCGCTGTGTGGCACCAGCGACGCTGCATCTGTGCATGGACTCACCACGGAACGCAGCCGCCACGACCCTTGGCAAACGCTGCTCTGGCTAAAGGCTTCCGGACCCGGCAACAGCACTTGACTGCAGGCTGTGAGGCATCTGCAGCCACGGTCTCTCACAATGACTGCAGGCTGTGAGGCACCTGCAGCCACGGTCTCTCACAACGGGTATTCTTCCGGCCTTCAGATATGTAGGCTCCAACCCACAGTGAAGGCAACACATAGAGGATGCTGCCCACCCCTTCCCTGGGACCTGCCAGACAGCCCTGCCCTCGGGCAGAAGCGAGTCCTGCACCCAGGGGAGGGCCACGTCCTGGATCCCGCATGTCAAATGTCTCCTGGCTGAGCTGGAAACTCCTTTGCTCACAGGTTGTGACACCTTGCATCGTGGTGCCTGCAGCTTCCCCAGAGAAACCACACCGTCTTTGTGATCCCCAACACACAGCGCCCAGTGCTGTCTCCTGATATTTCACGGCCGCCCTTCCTTCGCGGGGGGTCAGCTCTCCAAAGACAGAAGACGTTCAAAGGCCACTGAGGCAGGCAGCACCAGCTACAGACCATCGAGCCTATCAATCAAGCGCTGCCTAAATCACACTTACATCCACATATGACTGTCACGTGTCCAAGCGACCATTGTCAGGACAAAAGAAAGGGCTCAGGGGACAGATTTCCAAAGTCTTCGAAAGTCAAGTGTGCTGCTTCTGTGCCCATCTCACACAGAATGCCAAGCGGGATGTGTATTTTCATCCATGCCACACGGCTTTACCATAAAGCAGTACGTGGGCCCAAAATGAACCGAAACACACTGGGCTGCAGAGGCTGTCTTGGGGCGCCACTGCCTGCCTCTGAGACCCTGGGCAAGTTACTGGTCTGAGCCTCGGGCTCTAGTCTCCCAGGATAAGACCGGCCCACCAGGCTAGCAAGGGACTCACACAGGGCGCTGTAGGTGAAAGGCCTGGAGAATTGCGACTTGGACCACAAAAGATCCTCTGGGGTTTCTTTTCATTTTTTTTTATATTGAATGACTTGAATGTATTTGGAAGCTCAATTGGAGAAAAGGAAATTCCAGCCTTGCAGGCTCTGCTTTTCTTAGAATGCAGGTCAAGCAGAGGTAGACCAGGCTTAACCACCTGCAGCGACACGGCCTCACGCCAGGGACAAACCCACAGACAGACAATGCGATTTTGTGAATCACGACCACAGACACACTCAGTAAAGCACTGCGAGTGCAGGTAGAATTCTAGAGCCAAGACACCTCTCACACAGGTGTGTCTGTAGATTTAAGTAATTTAGACGTAAAATTAAAGCACCATGGCCATCAGGCAGCATTTTGTCCACTGCTCCTCACCCAAAGCTCATCTTGGAAACAAACTGCCCCATGAGACTGCTGTGTCCCGTGTAGACCTGTTAGGGGAGCTGCCCTGGCTTCTCAGCTGCCTGCGCACATGGGCACGGCTGGAGGCAGAATGATCCACGGGCAGGCGGTCAATGTCTTTCCAATCCATTCTCACTCGACTGAGTGTGTGGGGCACCCTCTGACAGTCATCTTGATTTTCCTCTTGCCCCACTGGACACCACTGGACTTTGACTCTTGCTGGTGGGACTTGAGGCACCCACCTCAAGACACCTCTTCCACCCTTGATGTGGGATCCTGGGTGTCCCTGGGTCTGGCAGCTGGGTGCAAAGGCCATTCTGTGCTCCAGGCTCAGCGCTTGCCCTCCAAATGTGCACCTCAATTCTAGGCAACTCCATTTTCCTGCTTTAGTCCCTTACTCCTGGTGTCCCAGAACTCTCCTGCAGTCCCTCCTCCCAGGTTCAACCTTGTCCCCTTGCCTGACCCCTGGGCTATTGTTGCCAATGTGTGGATGATCTGTGCCACCCCCGACCCCCTCTGCTTCAGGGCTTGCCCGAGGAGCGGGCTGCCCTCGCTGCCCCAGGAGCAACCCATCATGGTTCCCACTTTCGACCAATACGATAACCAGTCCTCTGGCTTACGTGCCCTGTGGGGACTGTCATTCTTTTGCTCCCATCTCCACACCTTGCCTTCAACATGGCAGGAGCTTAGGTGATGTCCTTTTCTTTTCTTTCTTTTTTTTTTTTTTTTTTTTTTTAGAC
>NW_016806331.1:681419-729473 GCF_001698545.2 Rhinopithecus bieti | reverse complement strand
GCTTACTTATGTAACAAACCCCCATGACGCGAGCTTACTTATGTAACAAACCCCCATGACGCGAGCTTACTTATGTAACAAACCTTCACGTGTACCCCTGAACCTAAAGTAAAAGTTTACAAAAAGACCCCGTTCTCCAAACTCTTGTGAAAGTACTGAGCTGCATCCAAACACTGGGGACTCCCCAAAACGCCAGGTGTCTGCATTTGACCCTCTCTCCAGCTGGACGTGAATGCAGGCCCAAGAGAGAACAGAGCCCACAAGAGGCTGGGCTGCCTTTGCACTGCCCTCAGAAGAGGGAGGGTGGGTTGGCATGGTTACCCAAGATGGTAGCCTTGGCAGGGCCTTTATCCCACGTGGGCCCAGACAAATGGCTTCACCTCTCTGTTTGCTCACTGCAAGGTGCCCCCATGCCTGTGCCTGCCCGGCCTCTCAGTGTGTGCTGTCTCAGGCCCAAAGGAGCTCTTCCCTCCAAACGGAATCAGTCAACACAAAAACCACCTGACTCTTTACTCTGGGGAAGGACATTAAAGATGCCCCGTCCATGTCTGTGGGATGAAACCACTATGTGCCCTCCTTCCAGCACTCGTAGTGCTGCCACGATGGAGGGGGAATGGGACGAGCTGGGAGACATGACTCTCATTGGAGGGGCAACCTCGGCCCCTCCTCCCTCTGTTCACATCCACTAGTCTCCAAGAGTCCCTTCCTGGCACCGAGCTCTATGATGCAAATCTGATGGCTGCAGGGTCATCTGTCCAAAACAGTGGAGTTTGTGGGGCCTCCCTGCATTGTGAATGGGCACAGTCACTCTCTGCTGTTAGAGGGGACCCCAGCACAGCTGGAAAGTCGTGTCGGCTCTTGGAGAAAACTCTGTAAACCAGCCGGTTCTGTCCACAAATGGAGGATTCTGGGGCATTGGGTACCCAGGCTAGACCCACTGGCATCTGAAACTAACGTCATGCTGGTAATGATGGGGTCACCTGAAGAATATCGAGGCAGTAAATTAATCAGGACTCAGTGGTTAACCAGACAGGGAATGAGGAAGGAGAAAGAGCTTAGGGTCCCTCTTAGCCGAGCGTCTCATCCACTAAGGAGGAGAATGCACAGAGGGCAGGAGGAGGTGGTGATGTGACCTTCCCAGAAGCTGCAGGTGTCTCTGTGACAGCCAACTCCCCAGAGCTGGAGAGCTCGATTCTGAAGCCGTTAGACTCAAAGGATTCGGCCAGGGTGATTTTTACTGTAGGTTTTTTTAATAATAGTCTGGACTGAGATATGTTATTTGCATTTTACTTAACAATATTTACTGCTGGCTGGGAGGTGAAAATTCAGTGCACATGAATCTAAGGTGATGTAATTAGAAGCAACAACTCGGGACAAGTTGAGTTCCTGGGCCAGTGGCCCCCAAATAAGAAGCGACACCCTTCAGGCACAAGGTAACTCTCCAGGGTATGGGGAAAATATTAGGTTTTTACAAACAAGAAATTAAGCTTTACCAATATCTAAAATATACATTGAGTGATATATGTGTAAAATGTATACAAAAATGAATGTAATGCGTACCGGTAAGGATCTGCCGTGACCAACGTCTAGGAAGGGCGAACTGATTGACAAGGAAGGCGACACGCTGGGCATCCGGCCGCTGCCCCGGCGAGCACTCTCTGAGCTTCATCTAGTAAGAGAAGGGGAAGAACACAAAAGAATATGAGTAACAGAGGGGCCTTTTCGTTTATAAAAGAGTAAGATTCTACTTTGGAAAACTCTAGAAAAAAAGTTAATATTGAATAGAATAATCGCTCACAGCCTTGGATCCCGCAGCTTCCATGGCCTCTCAGCACAGCAAATATGGCTGCTTGTTGGGGCCTGAGGGCTTCTGTGTAGTATCTGGAGGACTCCCCACCACACACCCTCTTCATCCATGCACACCCCTCCACACCCACACCCATCGCACACACACAAAACATACAGAACACACAAAACATACACACAACAAACAACCCATCACACACACACACCACATATCCCATACACACTGCATACACCACACACATCACATACTACACACACATCACACACACACCCATAGCACACATACTACATATACCACACACATCACACTCACACACATCACAAACACACCGCACATGCATCCCTGGTCGGGAGAGTGTCGGAATCTGCCTAAGCCGATGGATGGGGCTCCAGCCCCTCACTCTGTACTTCAAGTGGGAAGGGAGAGACGTCTACCTGAGATCCCACCTGAAGAAGGTGTCCTGTGGCCACATGAAGTGGTCCCGGAGAGGGACCCCCTTTGGGCATGGCCAGGTCCCTGCACATGCTCTCCAGGTGCATGGGGCATTTTGACAGTACTCACCATCCCCGAGGCTGGCGTGGCTTTCCCCTCCCCAGGGCCAGCGCCCTTGAGAGCCAGCTCAGCCTCATTGCCTTCTCCCTGGCGTCTGGGTGGACAGGTCCTGGCCCTGGCCCCTCAGTACCCCCTCACCCTTGGCACTGCCAGCACCACCGCTGGTCACCGGAAGAGCGTGGAGCTCCCCATGTGGGCAGCATCCAGGAAGGCCACTCTCTTGCGCAGTGCAGGCCAAGAACCTCTACTACAGGCAGTGGTCAATATTCTAGGCATTGAATGATCTCCAAGTTGGGTCGAGCCCTGGCTCTGCCACTTCCTGGCATGTGTACCTGAGCCACAGTCTCCTCTGTCAAATGGGGGAGCCACTACTGTGCCTGGCCACTGTGATGGTGAAGGACGTCACGCCCAAAGCCAAACCAGCCCTCCAAAAATAGCAGCCGTGTCATTCCTACGGACACTTCTAAATACACACAGAACTGGGGCAACGTAAAAGCAATTAGAAATCAGCTAAAAATAAAATCAAAAGGTTGGTGACATGTGCTCAGGTCCTGGATGGTCCTAAGGAGACAGGCGGCCTCAGCCTGGTATCCTGCCCATCAGCAGTGGAGCCGGGGAGGGGCGCCAGTCCCCGGATTCCAAGGCCTTTCTGCCTTTGGTGAAGTAGTTGATGTGCCATCATTTGTGCTTAACCTTCCTCATACCCGTCTCTGAGTAATATTCAATGTCAGCCCTAATTAAACCCAGGAGCACTTTTCCAACTGAAAGAAGAGGTAATGGCCCATGCTGGGCTAAACAACTGTCTCCTCTGGGCCCAACAATCCCATGTTTGATCCATAAACTGAGCAGCCAGAGGCACTGACCAAGGGTAGGAATTTCAAAGCCTGGTTGTTGTCCCTGCCCAGGAGAAGGCCAAGCAGGAGGCAAGGATGTTCTAGGGAAAATCCTCCCCAAGGCCCCAGCCTGAAGAGATGCCACATAGTCAGTCTTGCCATGTGCCCCATCATCACGACGCCCAGGCTTGTAACATCCATTTCCTCCTCACAATAACCTGCAAGGCAGAAGTTATCACTTGCTGTAAATGCTGAAACAGAGCTACACATGGTCCCATGACCTCACCCAGGGTCTCACTGTGGGGAACTGTCTGTTCAAACCCAGGTCTGTCTGGCTTAAAAAGTTGTATTTCTACCCACGGCACTGCACTGATGATCCGCACATTAGTTTAATCAACTGTATGCGCGGCTCCACGCAGAGCCTGGGGAAGCAGAGATGGCAGTGGGCACCTGGGAGGAGGAAGCAGTGACCAAGCGCTCCTCCCCCTGTCCCAAATCGCCATCTTCCTCTGCACTGTGTAGTCCTGGGCCTCTTTTATTAACCCTCAGCCACCCCTTCTGCCACTATTAGGCATTCTTAGACTTCACCATGGACAGGTGCCTTGGGGCTCAGCAGGGAAGGCCAGGCCGGAATCAGCTCCACACCGGTGTGTGCTGTTCACTCTTAGGGGGCTCCAAATGCCTGCCCAGCCAGCCCTCCCTCCCTGTGCCTGCAATGGCACAAGCCCCCTCGCAAACATGCCCCTAAACACAGATTTCCAGCTGACTGAAAACTATTATCAGGCCCAGTGCAGTGACTCACACCTGTAATCCCTGCACTTTGGGAGGCCGAGGGGGTGGATGGATCATTTGAGGCCAGGAGTTCAACACCAACCTGGCCAACATAGCAAAACCCCATCTCTAGTAAAAATAAAAAAATTAGCCCACCATGGTGGTGCACACCTGCAGTCCCAGCTACTTGGGAGGCTGAGGTGGAAGGATTGTTTGAACCCGGGAGGTGGAGGTTGCAGTGAGCCTAGATCAGGCCACTGCACTCCAGCCTGGGTGACAGAGCGAGACTCTGTCTCAAAACAACAACAACTACAACAACAAAAAAACGATTGTCATCGCGGCGGTAGTGTCTGATAGACTAAAAAAACTAATTGTCATCCGCGGCCGGTAGTGGTCTGATAGACTAAAAAACGGATTGCATGCGCGTAGTGTCTGATAGATAAAATACGATTGTCCATCGCGGCGGTAGTGTCTGATAGACTAAAAAACGATTGTCATCGCGGCGGTAGTGTCTGATAGACTAAAAAACGATTGTCATCGCGGCGGCAGTGTCTGATAGACTAACAAAGATGAGTGTAGTTCATTCAGCAATGAACCGTGTGTTCCCCATGAAATAACAAGGACAACTGTATTTTCCCGATAAGTGAACAGGAGCATAAAAGTAACATGCTGTTTAAAGTAAAATATTGAACAAATTAAAAATTATCAAATGCCAAGAAACTCCAGGCTTTCACCCAGTTGAAACTAATATACCCTAAAAAGAAAAAGAGACTAGATTTCATGGGAGAAACAACATTTTTAGGACACGGGAGTGGAACATGGATTGCGTTCCAACAGTGTTTCCCACACTGGAGTCTGCAGAAGAGTTGATGCCCACTGTGGTGCTATGGAAAACAGTATGTTGGCTCTGAAAAGTTCGAGAAGGCTCCTGTAACCGAAAGGTAAACACTTCGCTGCAGGATTGCTGTAAGCTTTCAGTGTGCTAATAAGCACAGTCAAGCTGAGGGAGGTAAATGGAACATACCGTTTCCAGACTTGTTTGACCGCAAGGATCCTTTGCATGTGAGTAGTAGTGACAGTGGAGAAGCCGTCTGTTGATGGATCCCAGAAGACCGTTCAACAGAACCAAGTTTAGGAAATTCTGCATTGGACTAATGCCAGTCCCAGAGGGTACAGGACGATGCAGTGTCTCAGAATCACTGGGCATGTTCTTCCCAGATCTGCTCGAAGATGACAAGACATCACCTGGAACAAGATCTGGCCTGAAGCAAGACCTGCAGTTTCCCAGGAGGGAACAGCCACAGTCAGCCTTGAACATCCCAACTTCCTGCTGCTCTCACGTGAGCTTCTGCCTTACATTTACTTAGAGTCAGTAAGTCTAATTCCCTTACCTTGTCATCAGCAACCGACAAAGGTGATTGGCATGGCCTTAGTGAACGGCCCAGGCTTCCCAAATTCACCCTCGTTGCCAAGTGCTGCATGATTTTTTTTATTTTTTATTTTTATTTTTATTTTTTGAGACAGAGTTGCCCTCTTGTCACCCAGGCTGGAGTGCAGTGGCACAATCTCAGCTCACTGCAACCTTCGCCTCCCAGGTTCAAGCGATTCTCCTGCCTCAGCCTCCTGAGTAGCTGGGATTACAGACACCTGCCACCATAGCCAGCTAATTTTTGTCTTTTTAGTTGAGACGGGGTTTCTCCACATTGGACAGGCTGGTCTTGAAAGCCTTACTTCAGGTGATCCTCCCACCTCGGCCTCCCAAAGTGCTGGGATTGCAGGCATGAGTCACTGCACCTGGCCAAGTTCTGCATGATTTTTGCCACAGGTTTAAGGGTTTGAGTGTGTGAGACCCCCATGCTCTGCCACTCCTAAGCCTCCTGCCTGCACTTGCCACGAGGCCTCCAGGTGGACATGGAGTCCCGGCTGTGGTTACAATGCCAAAGCAATTAGGCTCTCCATGAGTGTCGGTGCCATTAAGGGACATTGATTAGGACACTCTACTCTTTCAATAGATTTTCAATTAAAAGGAAGAAAAGATTGAAGGCCATTCTGCCCTTAATTACCCATGTGGCCACTGGATGAGCCACTGAAATCCTCAGGCTCTCAGAATTCTAATCCAAACATTGATTCTCACAGTCCCTTAATCAAAATAAATGCACACACCCAGATACAATGGGATATATCTCTGCTCTTTTCCAACAGCTTTCCCTCTGCCATAAGGATATCCATCACTAACTGAACTGTCACTGAGAGCCAGGCTGGGTGGACATTTGAAATCTTTATCTTATTTAACCTCTCAGCCAGTCTATCAGGAGGTGAATGCAACCTCAGAGCCATTTGGCCTCAATTTGAGGTGCCCCGGCACCTGGCAATGTGCTGCGCAAACTGCAATCTGCTTACTCCAAGGAATAGAATCACGCTGTTGTGTGGATGCCTCATCGCTGCTGTTCCCCAACCCGGACTCCCAATATTCCAGAGACCCAGGACCTGTGGACTGTGAAATTAGGAACCAAAACAGACACACCACTCAGAGCAGAGCCGTGCTGGAGGCTGGAGAAGTGTTGGGATTTGCAGACATTTAAAAACTAAACAATTAAAATCATCTGCAATGAGTGTGTTATGAATAAAATCATGGATTAACTGTAAATTTTTTTCTAAATACAAAACAGATTCAGGCACACTGTGTGTTCCTGGTCCAAGCCGACCTTCCAGTTGGTCTCTCCAAGGTCGGAGCCCCCTCCTCCTGCCTGTTTCCACAAAAGCTTTAGCTGTTACGCCCAAATGCTGGCCACATCTCCTCACTCACCTGGTGAAACTGAATAACCATTTCCTCAGAAGTTATGTGCAACACACATTACAACCAGGGGATTTTGCACGTAGAGCTTCCTTATTTTAACCTCACACCATCGCATTATCAGGGGTAGAGTCAGAAGGAGGCCGACATTTCCATTAGATTGGAACTCACAGGGTCAGGCTTTCAGAGATGGAAGGGACGTCAGAAGGCTACTTCTCAGAGGGTCCATTGTACAGAGAGGAAACCAAGGTCACGTGGGGGACCCACCTGAGCTGTGGTCATGGAGTGGTTCTGTTACTGGGCCACGAACCCAGGTCTTCAGACTCCAAGACCAGGTCTCGTCTTCGGAGATTACATGAACACTTTCTTCAATCCACATGAAAACTAGGTCCCAAAACACAGGTTAAGAAACATTTCTAATGTGTCCTCTATTGCTTAGGATGACTCCAGTTGGAGAAGGCACTCTACTCTGTTTATGGAAAATCACCTCCTCAGAAACTTTTTTTTTTTAGCCATCATCATGTGCTTATGGAAAAACATCATTCAATAATAAACACCAGAATAGACACTCGGAAGCAAACCAGAGTTCTTTGTTTTGTTTTTGGTTTGCATTTTCTTTTGTTATATAAAGAGGATTTTCATTCTTGCCACCCTCATAAACTATGTTCAAACTTTTCATCTCTAGCTGCATGTCTCTGAGCTAAAGACAACTGCTGCCTATACTGGACATAGAGCAGACGTGGAAACTTTTTCTGTAAAGGGCCAGATAGTAAATATTCTAGCTTTGCAGGTCATATGGTGTATTAGTCAGGGTTCTCCAGAGACATAGGACCAATTGAATATACATACACACACACACACGTGTGTGTATATATATACACACACACATATATATGTGTATATATACACACACACACATACACACACATATACATATCTATATACACATCTACATATATATTATATATACACATATACAATTTATTCTAAGGAATTGACTCACATGATTAGGAAGGCTGAAGGCTGAGCCGTCCCATGATCTGCCACCTGCAGGCTGGAGACCCAGGAAAACCCATGTAGTTTGAGGGCCTGAGTGTGGGAGAACCAATGGAGTCAATTCCAGTCCTGGTCGAAGATCCTGAGAACAAGGAGTAGTGAGGGCAGGAGAAGAGCCATGTTCCAGCTCAAGAGATCAGGCGGAGAGCAAAGTCAACCTTCCTCCACCATGTTATTCTAGTCATGCCTTCAGTGGATTGGATGCACCCACCCACACTGGGGAGGGCCATCTGACTTAGTCCACCATTTAAATGTTCAACTCTTCCAGAAACACCCTTGCAGACACACCAGAAATAAACTTTAACCACATATCTGGGCATCCTCTGGCCCAATCAAGTTGGTGCATAAAACCATCCATTACATCTGGTCTCTGCTGCACCTACTCAACTCCACCCTTGTGGCATGAAAGCAGCCAGAAAGTATAAACAGGTAGGTATAGCTGTGTACTAATAAAAGTTTATTTACAAAAATAGGCCATTGGCCAGGTTTGCCAATCTCTGTTATAAATAATGACAATGTTTTTGTGTAGAACGCTGAGTGAATTATTGTGGCATCAGTGGACGTATTTTTGAATTTTACAAGCATTAATTAAGCACTTTAACATTTTACTGACTATCAATGTTTTGCCTGGGCAAGCTGTCATTGTGCAGTCATTTGAAAAAACATTTCAAGAACACTGTTGTGAAGACTTGTAGAGAAGACAACATTCAGGACATTCAAAAGGAAGGGTCAGGAATGAGTGAGCTGTGAGTATTTATTCCAGTCGTTCCACAAAGCTAAGAAGCACCTAGAAATACACCAATAGCAATAAAGGTCTTGGGTACAGGAATTTTTCCTCTGTCACTACCACTTTGTGAAATAATTCTACACACCCTTCTTCCACATTGGAAATATTTCCAGTGGTCTCTAGAAAGCTCTGCCCCTGGATTTCTATGGCATGGATTGTGTTACATTCTTATAAAACACAGCACAATACCCATCCCCTGCTGCAAACTACATGTTAGGGAAAATCTGATCAAAAGTTTTCTGAAGGAATTTTCCAGGCGCGGTGGCTCATGCCTGTAATCCCAGGACTTTGGAAGGCTGAGGTGGGCAGATCACTTGAGGCTGAGAGTTTGAGAACAGCTTGACCGAAGATTATGGTGAGCTCTGACATTGAGGTGATGCATGGGGTCTGGTTCCTGGCAGAGGGGAGAGTGTGGGAAGGAAGAGGAAGGAACTACTTGAAGAACTGAGGAAGGCAAGTGTGATCAGAGAGAGGAAAACCAGGAGGGGCAACGAGAGAGGTAACAGAGGTGATCACAGAAGGAAGAAAGATGAATGGGCCTCAGGGGAAGCCAGACTCCAGAAGCCACGAAGCACATTCCAACAACCTCTTCAGGGACATTGTGCCCAAGAATTCCATACACAGCCCAGGTGTTGGCCACAAGAAAAGGCTGTGGAAAGACAGTGTCAGATGGAGAGGCCAAGAGGATGCAACACCCCCCCACCACTATTCCATCTGCAAACTCCAGCCAGCAGAGGCAAGTTAGAGAAAGCAGCACAAGAGGGGCCGAACATGGCAGCAAAGGGTGGTGATAAGTAAGAAACCCCGTAAACAAAGGCATTCGGTCCAAGAAACTGTAAATGGGAGTAATATAATCAATGCAGGCTGGGCGCAGTGGCTCATACCTGTAATTCCAGCACTTTGGGAGGCCAAGGTAGGTGGATTGCTTGAGCCCAGGAGTTCAAGACCAGCCTGGGAAACACGGTGAAACCCCATCTCTACAAAATATACAAAAATTAGCCGGGACTGGTGGTGCATACCTGTGCTCCCAGCTACTAGGGAGGCTGAGGCAAGAGGAACACTTGACCCAGGGAGGTGGAGGTTGCAGTGAGCTGAGATCATGCCGCTGCACTCCAGCCTGGGTGACAGAGCAAGACCCCATCTCAAAATATAAAATAAAATCAATGTAAATGCCAAAGCAATTATTCTTAGAAGGTACAAAAAAAATCTCAATATACTAAATTATGATTTAAGAACAGTCTGTTTCTAGAATCCCAAAGTCACAGAAATAGGACTGGTAAAGGGGAAAAGTGAATGCATGCTAAGTGTTTAATCACACATGGGTTCTCCTCAACAGGAAGAAATGAGAATGAGAACCTCCCAAGTGCTGGCAAGCAGTGAGGGGTGTGTGCTTAAAACAAACAAACAACAAAAAAGCATAAAAACCAAAATAAAGACGGGCAAAAAAAGATGCATATAAGGTAGAATAGTACACTGCATTAAAAATCATGTTCTAGGCCAGGCACAGTGTCTCATGCCTGTAATCCCAGCACTTTGGGAGGCTGAGGTGGGTGGGTCACCTGAGGTAAGGAGCTCGAAACCAATCTGACCAACATGGCGAAACCCCATCTCTACTAAAAAATACAAAATTAGCCGAGCATGGTGGCAGGCGCCTCTAATCCCAGCTACTCAGGAGGCTGAAACATGAGAATAGCTTGAACCTGGGAGGCGGAGGTTGCAGTGAGCAGAGATCGTGCCACTGCACTCTAGCCTGGGTGACAGAGCAAGACTCTATCTCAAAAAAATAAAATAAAATCATGCTCTAGATGAAAACCTAATGACGTGAAATTATTTCTATAATTTCAACTTTTATTTTAGATTCGGGAGTACATGTGCAGGTTTGTTACATGGATACATTATGTGCCAATGAGGTTTGGTGTACAAATGATCCCACCCCACCCAGGCAGTGAACACTATACCCAATAGTTTCTCAACACTTGCTTCCTTCCCGTCCTCCCCTAGTTAGAGTCTCCCTCTTTACTTCCATGTGTACCCAATGTCTAGCTCACACTTTTCAGTGAGAACATGTGGTGTTTGGTTTTCTGTTTCTATGTTAATTCACTTAAGATAGTGGACTCCAGCTGCACCCATGTTGCTGCACAGGACATGATTTCATTATTTTTAAGGCTGTGTAGTATTCCATGGTATACATGTACCATATTTTCTTATTCCAATCCACCATTGACTGGCACCTAGGTTGATTCCAAGCCTTTGCCATTGTGACTGGTGCTGCAATGAACATACCAGTGCATGCGTCTTTTTGATAGAATGATTTCTTTTCCTTGGATATATACCCAGCAATGGGATTGCTGGGTCAAATCTCCAGACTGCTTTCCATAGTGGCTGAACTAATTTACATTCCCATCAACAGGTATAAGCATTCCCTTTTCTCTGCTGCTCACCAGCAGAGAACTTTTTTTTTTTTTTTACTTTTTTATAAGAGTCATTCTGATTGGTGTGAGATGGTAGCTCATTGTCATTTCGATTCATATTTATATGAAAATTAATGATGTCGAGCATTTTTTCATGTTCGTTGGTCACCTGTGTGTCTTGAGAAGTGTGTGTTCATCACTTTTAAGCCTTTTGGCTAAGATCAAGTGTGAGAAGTGTGTGTTCGTGTCTTTTGCCCACTTTTAATGTTTTTCATTATTGCTTGTTGAATTATTTAAGTTCCTTATCGACATAGTGTGGATGTTGTCTCCGCCCAAATCTCATATAGAAATGTAATCCCCAATGTTGGAGGTGGAACCTGTTGGGAGGTGACTGGATCATGGGAGCAGATTTCTCATAAATGCTTTAGCAGCATTTCAGTTGGTACTGTCCTCATGATAGTGGGTCAGTTATTGTGAGATCTGGTCATGGCAGAAGGAGAAAGGGGAGCAGGCACATCCCATGGTGAAAACAGGGGCAAGAGAGTACAGTAACAGACTATCAGCTTCCTGAGGTCTCCCCAGAAGCAGATCCTGCCATGGTTCCTGTACAGCCTGCCATGGTTCCTGAGGCCTCCCCAGAAGCAGATGCTGCCATGGTTCCTGTACAAGTGTATTCTTGCATTGCTATAAGGAAATACCCAGACTTAGGTATTTCTTTATAGCAATGCAAGAATACACTAATACACTTATAGAAAAAGGTCTGGATACTAGACTTTTTCAGATGCATACTTTGTGAATATTTTCTCCCATCCTGTAGGTTTTCTGTTTACTCTGTTGATAGTTTCTTCTGCTGTGCTGTGCAGAGGCTCTCTAGTTTAAATTAATCAGGTACCACTTGTCAATTTTTGGTTTTGTTGCAATTGCTTTTGAGTACCTAGTCATAAATTCTTTCCCAAGGCCAGAATGGTATTTCCTAGGTTTTCTTCTAGGATTTGTATAGTTTGGAGTCTTACATTTAAATCTATAATCCATCTTGAGTTACTTTTTGTATACAGTAAAAGGTAGGGGTCCAGTTTCACTCATCTGCATATGGCTAGCAGGCTCTCCCAGCACCGTTTATTGAATAGGAAGTCCTTTCCCCATTGCTTATTTTCATCAACTTTGTAGAAGATCTGATGGCTCTAGGTACGCATCTTTATTTCTGGCTTCTCTATTCTGTTCCTTTGGTCTGTGTGTCTGTTTTTGTCCCAGCACCACATTGTTTGGGTTTATAGCTTAAAGCTGGGTAATTTGATGCCTCCAACTTTGCTCTTTTTGCTTAGAATTGTCTTGGCAATTTGAGCTGTTTTTTTGTTCCCATATGAATTTTAGGATTGTTTTTTCTAATTCTGTGAAAAACGATGTTGGTAGTTTGATAAGAATAGCATTGAATCTATAGATTGCTTTGGGCAGTATGGCCATTTTAATGTTATTAATTCTTTCAATCCATGAGCATGGAATATTTTTCCATTTGTTTGTCATCTACGATTTCTTTCAGCAGTGTTTTGTAGTTCTCCTTGCAAAGACATATTCCTAGGTGTGTGCATGTGTGTGTGTCTGTCTATTATAAATGGGATTATGTTTTTGATTTGACTATCAGCTTGATTATTACTGGTGTATAGAAATGCTACTGATTTTTTGTATATTGATTTTGCATGCTGAAACTTTACTGAAGTACATATCATTTCTAGGAGGCTTTGGTGGAATCTTTAGGGTTTTCCAGGTATAAAATCATATCATCAGCCAAAAGAGATAATTTGGCATCTTTCCCTATTTGATGCCTTTTATTTCTTTCTCTTGCCTGATTGCTCAGGCTAGGACCCCAGAACTATGTTGAATAGGAGTGGTGAAAGTAGGCATCCTTGTCTTGTTTCAGTTCTTAATGGAAATGCTTCCAGCTTTTGCTCATTCAGTATGAAGTTGGCTATGGGTTTGTCATAGATGGCTCTCATTATTTTGAAGTATGTTCCTTTGATACCTAGTTTGTTGAAGGTTTTTTATCATAAAAGGATGTTGGATTTTATTNAGAAATGCTACTGATTTTTTGTATATTGATTTTGCATGCTGAAACTTTACTGAAGTACATATCATTTCTAGGAGGCTTTGGTGGAATCTTTAGGGTTTTCCAGGTATAAAATCATATCATCAGCCAAAAGAGATAATTTGGCATCTTTCCCTATTTGATGCCTTTTATTTCTTTCTCTTGCCTGATTGCTCAGGCTAGGACCCCAGAACTATGTTGAATAGGAGTGGTGAAAGTAGGCATCCTTGTCTTGTTTCAGTTCTTAATGGAAATGCTTCCAGCTTTTGCTCATTCAGTATGAAGTTGGCTATGGGTTTGTCATAGATGGCTCTCATTATTTTGAAGTATGTTCCTTTGATACCTAGTTTGTTGAAGGTTTTTTATCATAAAAGGATGTTGGATTTTATTGAAAGCTTTTCCCATGTCTATTGAGATGATCATATGGTTTTTGGTTTTCATTCTTTTATGTGGTAAATCACATTTATTGAGTTGTGTATGTTGAACCAACTTTGTATCCTGGTACTGAAGCCTACTTGATCACGGTGAATTAACTTTTTCATGTGCTGTTGGATTCAGTTTGCTAGTATTTTGTTCAGGATTTTTGCATCTATGTTTATTAGGGATATTGGCCTTTAGTTCTCTTTTTTCAATGTATCTTCACCAGGTTTTGGTTTCAGAGCGATACTAGCTTCAGAGTATCAGTTAGGGAGGAGTCCCTCCTCTTCAATTTTTTGGAATAGTTTCAGTAGCATTGGTATCCACTGTTCGTGTATGTCTGGTAGAATTCAGCTATGGCTCCATCTGCCCTGTTTTTTTTTTTTTAATTTGGTAGGTTTTTTAAATTACTGATTCAAGTTTGAAACTTGATATTGATCTGTTCAGAGTTTTGATTTCTTCCTGATTCAATCTTGGGAGGTTGTGTATTTCTAGGAATTTATCCATTTGCTCTAGATTTTCTAGTTTGCGTGCATAGCTGTGTTCATAATTGTTTGGAGGAAGGGAGGCAAGATGGCGCAGTTCCAGGTTCTTCACCATCAACTTTCCTGTGCCCTGGAAAGACACAGGTCAACTGCGCAGGCACAACCCCACCTCCCAGGGAGAAAAACCGGAACCCGCCTAGCCACACCTACGGCCCGCCCCCGACCCGCCTATGTCCCGGCCACTGCCCTCCCACTCCCAGGCCCAGGACATAAAAGCCTCTCCCGGCTGGCACGCTGCGCGCACTTCCTCAGCCCCCACTCCTGTCGGGACTGCAGGAACTCCGCCCGAGAGCTCCACCGGGCGACTCTCTCGGCCTCCTTTGCTGGAGGCGGACAGACCTCACCCTCCACACTAGGTGACCAAAAAAATAAATTTGCAGTTTTGCTCCTAGCCTTGCCTACTCGCTGGTCCTTTAATACTCACCCTGGTGAGCCTGGAAAGCAAATCAGTTTCCTGGAAAGCAAATCAGTTTCCTAGAAAGCAAATCAATAATAATCTCTGGGAATCTTTCTTATTTCTGTGGGTCCAGCTGTAATGTCACCTTTGTCATTTCTTCCTATGGTTATTTGGAGCTTCTCTCTTTTTTTCTTTGTTAATCTAGCTAGCAGTCTATCAGTCCTATCATTTCAAAAAAACAACTTTTGGTTTTGTTGATTCTTTGTGTGGATTTTTGGGTCTCAATTTATTTCAGTTCTGCTCTAATTTTAGTGTTTCTTTTCTTCTGCTAGCTTTGGGATTAGTTTATTCTTGCTTTTCTAGTTCCTCTAGGTGTGACTTTAGACCCTTAATTTGAGATATTTCTAACTGTTTGATGTAGGTGATTAACACTATAAACTTTCCTCTTGACACTGATTTTGCTGCATCCCAGAGATGTTGGTTATATTGTGTCTCTGTTTTCACTTATTTCAAAGAATATTTTTATTTCTGTCTTAATTTTATTGTTTACCCAAAAGTCATTCAGGAGCAAGTTATTTAATTTCCATGTAATTATGAGGTTTTGAGAGATCTTCTTGGTATTGATTTCTATGTCTACTCCCCTGTGGTCCAAGAGTATGGTTGGTATGATTTCAATTTTTTAAAAATGTAATGAGACTGGCTTTATGGCCCAGCACTTAGAGTACTGGATGTGCATGTGAGAAGAATGTCTATTTTGTTATTAATGGGTAGAGTATTCTGCAGATATCTATTAGGTCCTGTTGGTCAAGTGATGCAAAATTTTAATGTTTATTGGGAGCTGTTTTCACTGGGAATTAGTTTAACTTACAAGCTGGATAATGTAAGTCTTTACACATTCAATGAAAAACAAAGACTAGAAAACCATATTACATTGAAATTTCATTCTTATACATAAAACTATACATTACATAGTATGAAAAACTTCAACAAAGAAATAACAAAGTTAGTGGTGGTTTAAGAGACCATAGGAAAATTATATTTTCTCCTTTTTGTTAATTATATTTTATAATGTCTGTGATAAATATGTATTCTACCACAAGGAAACAAGTTATTTTAAAAATAAAATTGTAAAATAATTTGTATGGTGTAATTTGTAAGTCTATACATAAATTATAAGTACATTCATAAAAATATAACCAGATGGCAGAGGAAGGACCAAATATATCATATATGATTAAAATTGATAAAAGTTAGAATACAAAATATGATAGCCATAAATACTTCTGTGCCTAATAACATAATGTTAAAATATTTAAAATATACTCTTCAGAACATAAGGAAAAACTGACAAAAACATAATTTTAGTCACCTGTAGTCCCAGTACTTTGGGAAGCCAAGGTGGGTCACCTGGGTCAGGAGTTTGATATCAGCCTGGCCAACATGGTGAAATCCCATCTCTACTAAAAATACAAAAATTAGCCGGGCATGGTAGTGCATGCCTGTAATCCCAGTTCCTCAGGAGGCTAAGGCATGAGAACCTGGGAGGCAGAGGTTGCAGTGAGCAGAGATCCCGTGACTGCACTCCAGCCTGGGCAACAGAGCAAGAATCTGTCTCAAAAAAAAAAAAAGAAAGAAAAGAAAAACATAATTTTAGTGGCAGACACAATTACACATCTTAAAGTCAAGAAGCAGATCTTTAATAAGGATACTGAGTATCTAAATAATATGAATTAAGAAGGCTGCTTTAATAGATATACTACGATTTGCACCTTCTAAAGATGGAATACATACTACTTTTTCAAATTCATGGAACAGTCACAAAAATATACCATATACCAAACAATGAATTATACCTCTGTAGATTTAAAAGAAAATGGTATATTACCAAATACTAATTTATAAAATTATGAAAAACTTAAAAGTTATACCCAAAAAATACAGCCTCTTGAGAACAATATATATGACTACTTAAGTAGTTGACAAATAAATATTTGATTTAAAAAATGCCATTACAAATGCAAATTATTAAGGAAGTGATTATAATTATAATACTACACATTAGAGTATATGAAATGGGCTCAAAACTGTACTCAGGAAAAAAAAAGTGTCTTAAAATATTTCGTTTGTCCTTATTGTCATGTTTATTAGTAGCCACTATCTATGGAGTATTTACTATGTTCCAAGCATAGTGCTAAATACTGTATACAGATTATCTAATTTAGTTATTTCCTAAATCTTACCAGGTAGATGTTAAATAATTAGCATGAAAGTGAGTGAACGAAGTCTCCAAATCAAGGAGCTAGAAAAAAGGCATCAAAATGCCTTCAAGGAAAACATGTAACATATACAAAAAGAATAAAAAAAGATGGAAAACAGGAAACAATGAATGAGTGAAGAGAAAAAGTAAAATTCGTAATTCTAAGAGCTGGTTCTCTGAAAAGACAATAAGGAAACCACTGAGAAGCCTAATTATGTAGAAAATAAAGAAAAAACAAATACACACCGTTGGGATTTATCAAAGAGATATAAATGATATGGAGGAGATCTTAAATGTAAACAATGTTATAGTCACCCTACACTACTATATTTGGAAAACAGAATCTCAACGCAGAAGGTTCTCTAAAAAAATTACCACCATTGGTTGTTAAAAGAAGATGATTTGGGCTGGGCACAGTGGCTCACATCTGTAAACCTAGCATTTTGGGAGGCCGAAGCAGGTGGATCACGAGGTCAGGAGTTCAAGACCAGCCTGGCCAACATGGTGAAACCCTGTGTCTACTAAAAATACAAAAAATAGCTGGGTGTAGTGGCAGGTGCCTGTAATCCCAGCTACTTGGGAGGCTGAGAGAAGAGAATCATTTGAACCTGGGAGGCAGAGGTTGCAGTGAGCCAAGATGGTGCCATTGCACTCCAGCCTGGCCGACAGGGTGAGACTCCATCTCAAAAAGAAAAAAAAAGGAGGTGATTTGAAAGATTTAGGGGCTTAATAAACACACTATTATTTCCCTCTGAGTTCAGAACCAAGAAAAGAAATAAGACACACAAGATAGGCAGGTGTCAAGCAGAACATCAGTCTCAATACTGATACACCAATTAGGGCAAGCAACTTCAAGGCCAAAAGGGCTTCCTAGCACCACCCCCGCCACCCACCACCCACGGCTAGCTCTGAGGCACCCTGCTGAGGGTACTGTCACTTGAACGGTCACCTCACACTAACCTAGAGGAAAAAGAGAAGGAAAAGGAAAAAACCCCAGTGCAAAAGATTAGCAAGAGAGGTGCGACCGGTGGGGCCTGCTGGGACTCGCCGCTCGCATGCCCTGGGGCCGCGGCCGGGCGCCCGCTCTTCCTTCTGCTTGTGCCCTGAGCTGAGCCGGTGTATGTGCGGCAATAACACGTCAACCCCGCTGCCCGGCATCGTGCCCGCCGCCCAGAAGGCCACCGCTGCGGTGATTTTCCTGCGTGGATTGGGAGATACTAGGCCTGTTAGGCCTGTTACATTAAATATGAACATGGCTATGCCTTCATGGTTTGATATTATTGGGCTTTCACCAGATTCACAGGGGGATGAATCTGGGATTAAACAGGCAGCAGAAAAAATAAAAGCTTTGATTGATCAAGAAGTGAAGAATGGCACTCCTTCTAACGGAATTATTTTGGGAGGGTTTTCTCAGGGAGGAACTTTATATACTGCCCTTACCACGTAGCAGAAACTGGCAGGTGTCACTGCACTCAGTTGCTGGCTTCCACTTCGGGCTTCCTTTCCACAGGGTCCTATCGGTGGTGCTAACAGAGATATTTCTATTCTTCAGTGCCACGGGGATTGTGACCCTTTAGTTCCCCTGATGTTTGGTTCTCTTCTGGTTGAAAAACTTAAAACATTGGTGAATCCAGCCAATGTGACCTTTAAAACCTATGAAGGTATGATGCACAGTTCGTGTCAACAGGAAATGATGGATGTCAAACTATTAATTGATAAACTCCTACCTCTCCAATTGATTGACGTCACTAAGAGGCCTTGTGTAGAAGTACACCAGCATCATTGTAGTAGAGTATAAACCTTTTCCCATGCCCAGTCTTCAAATTTCTAATGTTTTGCCGTGTTAAAATGTTTTGCAAATACATGCCAATGACACAGATCAAATAATGTCTCATGAGAAATTTATGATCTTTTAAGTTTCTATACATGTATTCTTATAAGAAGATCCAGGATCTACTATATTAAAATAGATGAAGCAGGTAGTTTCTTTTTTCCCAAATGTAATTCAGCAAAATAATACAGTACTGCCACCAGATTTTTTATTACATCATTTGAAAATTAGCAGTATGCTTAATGAAAATTTGTTCAGGTACAAATGAGCAGTTAAGATATAAACAATTTATGCATGCTGTGACTTAGTGTATGGATTTATTCCAAAATTGCTTAGTCACCATGCAGTGTCTGTATTTTTATGTATGTGTTCATATATACATAATGATTGTAATGCATAACAAGAATGAGGTGGTATTACATTATTCCTAATAATAGGGATAATGCTGTTCATTGTCAAGAAAGAGTAAAATTGTTCTCTTCAATTAATGGCCCTTTTATTTTGGGACCAGGCTTTTATTTTCCCTGATATTATTTCTATTTAATACTCTTTTCTCTCAAGAAAAAAAAAAGTTTGTTTTTTCTTCATTGTCCTCATAGCAGACCAAGTATTGCCTCTCTGCCATAGACAGCTACTGTCAATACATGCTATAATTTGACATTCTGGGTCACAGATATAAGGTATTTAAAATCTATTTATGCTTTATAGAGAAACCAGACATTAAAACTTCATGCACTACTTATTTCAAATTACTGTACCTTATCCAAATTTACACCTAGCTATTAGGATCTTCAACCCAGATAACAGGAATAATTCTGTGGTTTCATTTTTCTATAAACAACTGAAAGAATAATTAGATCATATTCTAGTATGTTCTGAAATATCTTTAAGACTAATCTTAAAAGCTAACTTCTAAGATGATGATTTCATCTCCTCATAGCATAGAGTTTACTTTGTACACGTTTGAAACCAACTACTACAGAAGATGAGGAATCTATTGTAATTTTTTGCTTTATTTTCATCTGCCAGTGGACTTATTTGAAATTTTCACTTTAGTCAAATTATTTTGTATTAGTTTTCATGCAAACATAAAATAGCAATCATTTTAAATTGTCAAATTTTCCAGATTCATGGTAAAAATTATTTGGAAACAAACTTGTGGGTAACAAAGGCCAGTCAGAACCCCATATATAAAGTGTAGTTACCATACAGATTAATATGTAGCAAAAATGTATGCCTGATATTTCTGAACTGTGTTAATTTTTCTGCTGTATTCCAGCTGACCAAAACAATATTAAGAATGCATCTTATAAATGGGTGCTAATCGATAATGGAAATAATTTAGTAATGGACTATATAGGATGTTAATAATGAAGTCATATGTTTATGTCTGGATTTTAAAATTTTAAACAATCATTTACTATGTAATTTTTCTTTACCTTGAAGAACATAAACTGTTATTTCTGTTCTACAAATCTGCAAGATATTATTTATGGCAAGAAATATATATAAGCACAATATTGAAATGTTGTGCTGCAACATCAGAAAACGTAAATGTTTTTCATGGTTTCTATCAATGGGAAATAAAATTTAATTCTGAAAAAGAAACAGATTAGCAAAAGAAATGGACAATACTGTCATCTCTCTAACCACAGGCCAGAGCCCTCCTCTGCCTCCACAGAGAATCAAGAACAAGTGATATGTTTTGGCTGTGTCCCCACCCAAATCTTATCTTGAATTCCCACATGTTATGGGAGGGACCCACTGGAAGGTAATTGAATCATAGGGGCAGGTCTTTCCCATGCCGTTCTCATGATAGTAAATAAGTCTCATGAGATCTGATGATTTTATAAGGGGGGGTTTCCCTGCACAAGCTCTCTCTTTGCCTGCTGCTATCCATGTAGGATGTGACTTGCTCCTCCTTGCCTTCTGCCATGATTGTGAGGCTTCCTCAGCCATGTGGAACTGTAAGTCCATTGAACACTTTTTCTGTATAAATTAACTAGTCTCAGGTAAGTCTTTATCAGCAGGGTGAAAACAGACTCACACAGCAAGGGAGGATTGAAAAAGAACAATAGCCTGGTGCTCACGGGACTGGGGCCCATGAAACAAGCTGTCCTCTCTCCAGCAGTTTGGCTAGAATAATGATGAAGGGAGAAGTTGAGAGAGAAAAAAGTCTGCCTCTTAAAAAGGTACCCCATGAAGATTATCTTACTGGCAAATTATTTTAAGCTTTCAAATAACACAGGACCAGTGCACCAAATGAAATCTTTTGAAGAATAGTGAAAAAAATAAGCTAATGAAATAAATGGAAATGTTTACAATTCATTTTAGAACCAAGCATAATTATTTCTCTAGCATTCTCTTTTATAAATACATATAGCAAATTCTTCTATTAAAAACTAGGGAAGGAAGACCAGTGCTCTATAAAGGAAAAAATACACCATGGCCAAGTAAAGATTATTCCAGGAATGCAATGTAAGACATCTATGAGTATAAATCTTGTCAATTGGAAAAAGGATAAAAACTATATGATCATCTCAGTAGATGCCAAAAGGCTTTTGATAATATTCCAGATGCACTATTCATTGTATATGTGTACACACACACACACACACACACATACACACACACTCCAAGATTGGGGTTGCTTACATACAGGGAAGATCACCTGTTATTACCCGGTTCCACTGCTACTTGAAATGTGATGGTCAGGTCTGCTCATATCTAAGAAGAAGAACAGAGCCAGAAAGCCATGCAAGAGAGGTGAGGTGGGTCATGCAGCAAGAAAACACACCTCCTAGGTCAAGAACCATGTTGCCAGAGCTTACCCAGAGGGAAGCTTGCTGGAAAGAGCTGGTGAAAAAAAAAGATGGGGTTGTCAGATTAAATACAGGACACCAGTCAGATCTGAATCTCAGGTAAATGACAAATAACTTTTTTGACTACAAGTATGTCCCGAGTATTGCATGGGACATACACTAAAAAAATTATTGGCCAGGCACAGTGGCTTACGCCTGTAATCCCAACACTTTGGGAAGCCGAGGTGGGTGGATCACGAGGTCAGAAGTTGAAGACCAGCCTGGCCAAGATGGTGAAACCCCATCTCTACTAAAAATACAAAAATTAGCAAGGTACGGTGGTGTGCACCTATAATCCCACCTACTCGGGAGGCCGAGGCAGGAGAATCACTTGAACCTGAGTGGCAGAGGTTGCAGTGAGCTGAGATCGCGCCACTGCACTCCAACCTGGGTGACATAGTGGGACTCTGAAAAAAAAAGTATTAATCATTTATCTGAAATTGAAATGTAACTAGGTATCCTGTATTTTATTTACTAAATCTTGCAAATCTACAAAAACACCAAGCCAGAGATGTGGCTCCCACGTCAGAGAACATTGCAGCAGGTTGGCCCCAAGAACTTGCAAATACCCAGCAAGGCAAAAGAGCCATTTGTTCACCTGCTGCATGGGATATCAGTGATCAGATATCCACGCGATCAGAGCTACAACCAAGCAAAAGAATAGATTGTGGTCGGATGTCCGGTTAAAAAAGCAACATCTGCACCTTGCTGTCCCTTCCCCCCATACCCCACAGAGCATAGAGGTTAAACTTTGGCAAGGGAGGAGAAGACAGACATGCTGCCCCGTGGGCATTCCAGGAGGAAGGAGTCGGGGCAGAAGAGTAGAACATCAGACCAAGCCCCTCCTCATTTCAAGACCCTCAGGTTACAGCAAGGGGAGGTTGGCAGGGAGGATGCAGAGAACTTTAATAGGGGTAAGAGGAGGCTGGAGACACAAACTGTAGATTTCAATAACCAACTGACCAGGAAGTTGAGGAATCTGCCCAGGATGCTATTAAGATTATATGCCACCATTCAGCTTGTGAGTGGAGAAAAATAAAACCGTTTTATTATTTAATATATTAGCCAATGTCTTGATTAATGATGAAGCACTAGAGCTATTCCCATTATAGTAAGAAATAAAACAAAGCTACCCCCACTGTTGTTATTAAATATTCTCCTGGAATTTGCTTGCTACAACAATTAGAAAAGAAAAGAAAATAGGAGATAGTGTATTGGAAAGGAAGGAGTAATTATTTTTATTTGACAATCATATAATTTTCTAACTGAAAAATTATAAAAATGAGAGCTCAATAAGCTGCCAGAAGAAATGAAAAATATGAACAAATTCCTTCTGTCACACCCAGGCTTATGGACTGCCGGGATACTCAAATGTATTCCCCAGGGTCGAAGACTCATCCACAGCTGTGACAAGGATGAAATCCGGGGAAACGCATTCACATGCTTCCTTCTCTTGCCTGTCCAGACATCTGAGCTCCTCCTGCCCTGGGGAGGAAGGGAGAGAGATTAGGATTATTACAGCAAGGGATATTTTTAAAAGATAGAATATTCGTCTCCTACTTGAAATACAGGAATTTTATATCTGCAGGAAGAAAGCAAGATTTTGTTGAGACAGAAAAGAAACTTCCCAAATTGATCTCCTTTAGAACTCAGGGGGCGAGTCCATGGAGTTTCAAAACAGCTGTGCCTAAGGGAGACTATATCCCACCTGGAGACGCAAGAGAATGACCCTGTCCGCTGAGGAGAAGTGCAGGTAAGAGAATGAAGAGAAAAGTAAAGGAAACGGGTGGGTATCAGGTGGGCTGAAACTCCGGCATGAAGAGGGTTGTGTTGGCAAGGGGAATACCAAGGATGGGGGCTTCTGCCTACCTTCCTGCTTGGAAGCCCCTGAAGAAGGTGCCCTCACATACTGACTGGCATCAGTGGCCACATCCTATGTAAGCCCAGTGGTGTCCATGCACAGAGGCCTTCCTCAGAGTGACTGTGCCACCAAGACACTAGGGTCCCCTAGGCCTGTGGAGGCCAACAGAGGAGTACTCGATTGCAAGCCAGTGATCCACCATTTTGGGGAGCTCTGGGGGCTGCATGGCCCTGCAGCAAAGGCCATGGGATGAGCTTAAGGAACAGATGCGGAGGGCCTCCAATGTGCAGCAGCCAGAACGGGTCCCAGGCAGCCAGGGTTGATGACAAGGACCACTAGGAGTGTGACCCAGGACAAGAAGCAGAACTGGGATGATCCCTGCCACTCTGTTCAGCAACACTTCCAGGGCAGCAAGTCCCCAGAAACCCACAAAGACCCTCTACACCCCCACCCTCAACTCCCAGTGCCAACTCAAAGAGAAGCAGGGCACAGATTCTGACATTCTAAAGACTGAGAACCAGAGAGATTGTTGACATTATTGCAAAATGCTTTCTTGCTTTTCTCTGCAAGAAAAGCAAGTGTAGTGGTGAAGGAATCATTACTGAACAAATAAACTACATTTTGTTTGCACATTAGTGTCTTATATGAGCAAATTTATAACCCTACTCACAATATGTTTTGTGTGTTGTTCCTCTGGAAGATACGCTATAAATATTAGAGTGAAAGCATATCCTAGGCCATGAGGATAGGTACATTCTGATCAGGTAATACCATGTGACCTCAGTGCCCATATTTGTTTGGATGTTAAAATCACATTGACACTAAGAACTTTGTTTTAGGTAACAGAGAAAATAAGAAAGATAAGCTTAGTATTTATTTGTCTATAACAAATATTAGCCAAATATATGTCAAGCACTGTACTAAGTGTTAGAATACAACAGTAGTGAGACAGATGCATGGATAAGTGACTGGATGGGGGTAGATGAATGAATGGGTGGATGGGTAGGTGGGGAAGTGGGTAGGTAGATGTGAATTGGATATGAATAGATGGGAGGGACTAGGTGGATGGGTGGGTGAGTAGTGAGTGAAATGAGTCAGATGGATGGGGTGGATGGATGGGTTAGGGTAGATGTGGATGGATAAATGCATGGATAAGTAGATTGGTGAGTAAATGAATGGACAGGTGAAGGGTGGATGAGTTGGTGGATGGGTGTATTGTGGATGGATATGGCTAGATGGACAGGATATGGATAGGTGAGTAAGTATGAGTGAATTGATGAATGGGTGATGGATGGGGTGGAATGAGTGAATGGGAGGATGGGTGATGGAGGAGTGGATGGGTTGGATGGGTGGGTTGGTGGATGATGGATGAGTGGTTGGATGGATGGTTGAGTGAGTCGGGTGGGTAATTGGATAAATGTGTATAGATGAAAATACGAATGATGGGTGTGTGGGCAGAATGCATTGAATGGGTAGATGGGTGGGTGGGTGGATGTGGATGGATAAGGAGCAAATGCATGGATAGTAGATGAAGAATGGGTAAATAAGTGGAGGGTGAATGGGTGGGTGGGTTGGATAGATGTCATGATGGATAGGGATACGACAGGACATAGATCGAAATTGGTCGGTTGATGAGTGAAGTGGGTGGATGGGTGGGGGTGGAATGTAATGGATACAGGACAAATGGCATGGAATAGGTAGATGAAGGGTAGGTAAATAAGTGGATGGGTGAATGGTGGGTGGGTGAGTGGTGGGTGGATGTGAATGGATAGGATAAGATGGATTAATGACATGGATGGGTGTGGGTAGCATGCATGAATGGGTAAATGGATGTGTGGGTGGTTGAGTGGGATGGGTGAAATCAGATACCGCGGTGGATGTGAATGGATATGGGATAGATGGATGGATAGGTGACTGGATGTGGGGGTAGATGAGTGAATTGGTGGATGGGTGGGGTGGTGGATGGATATGTATAGATGGATAAATACATGAATGGATGTGTGGGTAGATGGGTGAATGGGTAGATGGCTGTGGTGGGTGGTTGGGTGGATGGGTGAATTGGATGAGTCGGAGGTACGAGGGCAAGATGGATACTGGATGGATCGGATAGGTGAAGCAGATGTGTTGTGTAGATGGTGAAGTGGGTGGATAAGTGGATGGATGTGTGAGTAGATGTGTGAATATGGGAATGGATGTGTGGGTAGATGGCATGAATAGGTGGATGGATGGGTGGTGGATGTGGTATAGAGGGGCATGGGTAGTAATGGAATGTGTGGGTAGATGAGTAGAATGGGTTGGATGGATAGGTGGGGTGGTGGCAGATGAGATAGTGGATAGATCAGCAGATGAGAGTGGATAGGATACCAAGATAAAAAGGTAATCATCAGATCAGAGATAGCAATTGAATACATAGAAACACAGGACATAGATAAAGTCCGCATGAGAGTTTTCATAAGTAGGCATGCTAAAATTTGAGTAGAATAAGGCTATAGAGATACGGCAGTACGAGGCCTGGGGAAAATACTTTTTCATCATTTTGGCACCAGATATTCAAATCAGGTGCTCAGGTAGGACCACTGTGATGAGAATTGGACATTTGAGGGCAGTGATTTGTGAGAAAGTGCAGAAGCTGGGTTTAAGATCATCTGCGTGTCCATGGCAACACGCAGGAACGGCATGACAGACAGCACACACACGCAATCCTGCAGGAGGCAGCGCATTCACTGGAGAAAACTCCAGAGATTTAGGTGAGGGCAGCAGGTGTGTCAGGTCTCTGCACAGGAACTCTGGATATTCTGGCAGGATGGGGACCCTGGAAGTGCAGAGCATCAAACTCAAGAGAGGAATCCTGAGTCTTAGGCTAACAAAGCTTTGAAAGGCTACAGGATAACAAACGTGGCCTGCCCCAGCCTGGTGGGATGAGGGAAGGATACCAATCAGCAAATGCATACAATGGAACGCTGGCCGCAGGCAGCTGAGGCGGCGGGGGGGCAGGGTTTCTTGAAGAAGTATTCATATTTATATTATTACTACCCCCCCCCTCCCCAAAAGAAAAAATACGAAACTATGTTTGCAAAATTCTAAATTTGATAAATAATAGTATATATACAGTTCTAGATATGTGTGTGTATGTTTGTGTGTGTGTGTGTGTGTGTGTGGTGTGTATATATATACTATATACTATTTTTTTTTTTTTTTTTTTTGAGACAGAGTCTTGCTCTGTCACGCCAGGCTGGAGTGGCAGTGGTGCAATCTGGGCTCACCGCAACCTTCAGCCGCCCAGGTTCAAAGCAATTCTCCTGCCTCAGCTCCTGAGTACTGGGACTACAGGCACGTGCCACCACGCCTGGCTAATTTTTGCTATTTTTTGTAGAGATGGTTCACTGTGTTACCAGGATGGTCTTGATCTTCTCTTCTGACCTCGTGATCAGCCCACCTCGGCCTCACAAAGTGCTGAGATTACAGGCATGAGCCACCGCACCTGGCCTGCAAAAATATTTTCTACCTTAACAGAAAGAATAAACAGAACACATGATATTATGTATTATACTATATGGAGAATAAATATAGAATATATTTTATAATATTATATGTTATACATGGGTATATGTAAGTATACATTACTAGTGGTTGTCTCTCTGTGATAAGATCAAAGGGAGGCTTTCTTTTCCTCATGTTCCAACATTTTTTCAATGAACAAAATGAACATTAATTCTGTAGCAGAAAAAAACAATAATAATTTTTTTGATGAAGATAGAAACAGGAGACCAAGAGCAGAAGCCTGACATGACCTGAAGTTTGTGTAAGGTTGAAGCTTAAGAACTCAGGTGTGTTCAGGTGGGATCTTTACACGTTCAGGTGAGCACAGGCAGGAGCTGGATCAAGGACAGACCAGAAGGCTGGGATGAATGTGTACCTAAGAACACCACAGGCTGTGAGGCTCTTACGCTGCCTTCATGACCCTAAGGGATCCTTGACTTGTTCAATCTGGTGAATGTGTACTTAGGGCAAATTGCTGATGTTTTTCCCTTTTGTCACCTAGCTGTGAGGCTGAACTGAACCAAGTGACAGTTGTTCTGGTAGTGAATGAGCATGGCATTGTGGTGAATTGTCCCACTGAAATTGGTCTTTTTATGAAAGGCTACAGAATTTGATTTTGATAAGTGACTGATAACTTTATCATGATCTATTTTCTATAGATACATTGTTGGACTCCATTGGTCAATAATTTAAGTCTTTTGCATTTACTTTCTTGAGTGCCTTTTACCAGTAACTGTATCTTCTCATTTTACCGTTGGTCTGATTTTGGCATCAAGGTATACACACATAGCAATTGAAGCAGCAAATATTTTCTTTGTCTTTTCTCTGGAACAGATTATATAAATTGAGATTATCTATTCCTTGAATGTTTGATAGAACCTATCTCTAAGCTCTCTGGGCCCAGAAGTAATTTTGTCAGTAGGTTTTTAACTATTAGATTCAATTTTGTTAATGAGTGTATGCAGGTTTTCTACTTCCTCTTAAGTCAGTTTTGGTCATTTGCATTTTTCTAGGAAATTGGCAATTTTTCTATACATTTTCATGATTATCCACAAGTAGCATCTTTTTTAAAAACTCGCCTATGTCTTTGTTGTTTATAATTCCTGTCTTTGCATTTGTTTATTCACTACCTACCTCTCTCATCATTGAGAAATGTAGCCAGAAAATTATCTGTACTGCTAATCTTTTCCCGAATCCGCTCTGGTCTTTTCCATGTATCTTAGTTTTACATTTCTCTAATTTCTGCTCATACCTATTTCCTTCCTTCCCATTTTTAGAGTTTACCACGTTTTCTTTTAATTTATTCTTTCTTATTTTTTATTTTTTATTTCCATAGGTTTTTGGGGAACAGGTGGTATTCAGTTACATAAGTTCTTTAGTGGTGATTTGTGAGATTTTGGTGCACCCATCACCCGAGCAGTGTACACTGAATCCAATTTGTAGCCTTTTATCTCTCACCCCCTGCCCACCCTTTCCTCCTGTCTCCAAAGTCCATTGTGTCATTCTTATGCCTTTGCAACCCCATAGCTTAGCTCCCACTGACGAGTGAGAACATACAATGTTTGGTTTTCCATTCCTGAGTTACTTCACTTAGAATAATCATCTCCAATCCCATCCAGGTTGCTATGAATGCCATTAATCCATTCCTTTTTATGGCTGAGTAATATTCCATTGTGTGTGTATATATATATATACAATATATATACACACATATATACATATATATATACACACATATATATATATCACAGTTTCTTTATCCACCTGTTGATTAATGGGCATTTGGGCTGGTTCAATATTTTTGCAATTGCAAGTTGTGCTGCTATAAACATGCATGTGCAAGTATCTTTTTTGTATAACAGCTTTTTTTCCTCTGGGTAGATACCCAGTAGTGGGGTTGCTGGATCAAATAGTAGTTCTACTTTTAGTTCTTTAAGAAATCTCCACACTGTTTTCTATAATGATTGTACTAGTTTACATTACCACCAGCAGTGTAGAAGTGTTTCCTTTTCACCGCATCCACACCAACATCTATTATTTTTTTATTATGACCATTCTTGTGGGAGTAAGGTGGTATCACACTGTGGTTATGATTTGCATTTCCCTGATCATTAGTGATGTTGAGCATTTTTTCATATGTTTGTTGGCCATTTGTACATCTTCTTTGGAGAATTGTCTGTCCATGTCCTTAGCCCAATTTTTGATGGGATTGTTTGTTTTTTTCTTGCTAATTTGTTTGCATTTCTTGTAGATTCTGGATATTAGTCCTTTGTTGGATGTACAGATTGGAAAGATTTTCTCCCACTCTGTGGGTTGTTTGTTTACTCTTCTGACTGTTCCTTTTGCAGTGAAAAAGCTTTTTAGTTTAATTAAGTCCCACCTATTTATCTTTTTGTTGTGTTTGCTTTTGGGTTCTTGCTCATGAAATCTTTGCCTAAGGTAATGTCTAGAAGGGTTTTCTGATGTCATCTTCTAGAATTGTTAGAGTTTCAGGTCTTAAATTTAAGTTCTTAATCCACCTTGAGTTAATTTTTGTATAAAGTGAAATATGAGGATCCAGTTTCATTCTTCTACGTGTGGCTTGCCAATTATCCCAGCACCATTTGTTGAAGAGTGTCCTTTCCCCACTTTATGTTTGCTTTTTTGAAGATCAGCTGGCTATAAGTATTTGGGTTTATTTCTGGGTTCTCTATTTTGTTCCATTGGTCTATGTGTCTATTTTTAACACTAGTACCATGCTGTCCTGGTGACTATAGCTTTATAGTATAGTTTGAAATCAGGTAATGTGATGCCTCCAGATTTGTTTTTTTGCTTAGTCTTGCTTTGGTTATGTAGGCTTTTTTTTGGTTCCATATGAACTTTAGGATTGTTTCATTTCTAGTTCTGTGAAGAATGATGGTGGTATTTTGATGGAAATTGCATTAAATTTATAGATTGCTTTTGGCAGTATGGTCATTTTCACAATATTGATTCTACCCATCCATAAGCATTGGATGTGTTTCCATTTGTTTGTGTCATCTATGATTTCTTTCAGCAGTGTTTTGTAGTTTTCCTTGTAGGAGTCTTTCACCTCCTTAGTAAGGTATATTCCTAAGTATTTTTTTTACAGCTATTGTAAGAGGGGTTGAGTTCTTGATTTCATTCTCAGCTTGGTCACTATCGGTGTATAGCAGAGCTCCTGATTTGTATACATTAATTTTGTATCCTGAAACTTTATTGAATTCATTTATCAGTTCTAGGAGCTTTGTGGAGGAGACTTTAGGGTGTTCTAGATATATGGTCATATCATCAGCAAACAGCAACAGTTTGACTTCCTCCTTACCAATTTGGATGCCCTTTATTTCTTTCTCTTGTCTGATTGCTCTGGCTAGGACTTACAGTACCATGTTGAGTAGAAGTGGTGAATGTGGGCATCCTTGTCTTTTTCCAGTTCTCAGAGGGAATGCTTTCAACTTGTCCCCAGTCAGTATTATGTTGGCTGTGGGTTTGTCATAGATGGCTTTTATTACGTTGAAGTTTGTCCCTTGTATGCTGATTTTCTGAGAGTTTTAAACATAAAGAAATGCTGGATTTTGTCAAGTGCTTTTCTCTGTCTACTGAGATAATCATGTAATTTTGTTTTAATTCTGTTTATGTAGTATATTACATTTATTGACTTGCATATGTTAAACCATTCCTGCCTCCCTGGTATGAAATCCACTTGATCATGGTGGATTATCTTTTTGTTATGCTGTTGAATTTGGTTAGCTAGTATTTTGTTAAGGATTTTGCATCTATGTTCATCAGGGATATTGGTCTGTAATTTTCTTTTTCTATTATGTCCTTTCCTGGTTTGGGTATTAGGGCGATACTAGCTTCATAGAATGATTTAAGAAGGATTCCCTTTTTCTCTATCTCTCTATGGAATAGTGCCAATAGGATTGGTACCAATCTTCTTTGCATGTCTGGTAGAATTCAGGGGTGAATCTGTCTGGTCCTGGATTTTTTTGGTTGGTAATTTTTTTATTACCATTTCAATCTCACTACTTGTTATTGGTCTGTTCAGGGTTTCTAATTCTTCCTCATTTAAGCCAGGAGGGTTGTATCTTTCCAGGAATTTATTCATCTCCTCTAGGCTTTCCAGTTTATGCGCATAAACGTGTTCATAGGAGCCTTGACCATTTCATTTCTAATTGAGCTTATTTGGATCTACTCTCTTCTTTTCTTAGTTAATCTTGCTAATGGTCTATCCATTTTATTTATCTTTTCAAAGAACCAGCTTTTTGTTTCATTTATCTTTTGTATTGGTTTCTGTTTGTTTCCATTTCATTTAGTTACACTCTGATCTTGATTATTTCCTTTCTTCTGCTCAGTTTAAGTTTGGTTTGTTCTTGTTCCTCTGGTTCCTTGAGGTGTGACCTTAAATTGTTTATTTTATTTGTGCTCTTCCAGTCTCTTTAATGAAGGTATTTAAGGCTATGAACTTTCCTCTTAGTATCATCTTTGCTGTGTCCAAGAGGTTTTGGTAGGTTGTGTCACTATTATTCAGCTCGAAGAATTTTTTAATTTCCATCTTGATTTCATTGTTGACCCAATGATCATTCAGGAGCAGGTTACTTAATTTCCAGGTATTTGCATGGTTTTGAATGTTCCTTTGGAGTAAATTTCCAGTTTTATTCCACTGTGGTCTGAGAGAGTACTTGATATAATTTCAGTTTCCTTAAATATATTAATACTTGTTTTGTGGCCTATTATATGGTCTGTCTTGGAGAAAGTTCCATGTGCTGATGAATAGAATGTACATTTTGCAGCTGTTGAGTAGAACGTTCTGTAAATATCTGTTAAGTCCATTTGTTCCAAGGTATAGTTTCAATCCGTTGTTTCTTTGTTGACTTTCTGTCTTGATGAACTCTCTAGTGCTGTCAGTGGAGTACTGAAGTCCCCCACTATTATCATGTTGCTGTCTATCCGATTTTTTGGGTCGAGTAGTAATTGTTTTATAAATTTGGGAGCTCCAGTGTTAGGTGCATATATATTTAGGATTGTGATATTTTCCTGTTGGACAAGGACTTTTATCATTATATAATGTCCCTTTTTGTCTTTTTTAACTACTGTTCCTTTAAAGTTTGTTTTGTCTATACAAGAATAGCTATTCCTGCTCACTTTGGTGTGCATTTGCATGGAATGTCTTTTTCCACCCCTTTACCTTAAGTTTATATGAGTCCTTATGTGTTAGGTGAGTCTCTTGAAGGCAGCAGATACTTGCTTGGTGAATTCTTATTTATTCTGCAATTCTGTATCTTTTAAGTGGAGCATTTAGGCCATTTACATTCAATATAAGTACTGAGATGCAAGGTACTATGCCATTCATTGTGTTATTTCTTGCCTGTATACCTTGGAGTTATTTTATTATACTTCTGTTTTATAGGTCATGTGAAAGTTATACTTTTAAAAGGTCCTGTTTTGATGTGTTTCCAGGATTTGTTTCAAGATTCAGAGCTTCTTTTAGCAGTTCTTGTAGTGCTGGCTTGGTCATGGCAAATTCTCTCAGCATTTGTTTGTCTGAAAAAGACTGTATCTTTCCTTCATTTATGAAGCTTAGTTTCACTGGATACAAAATTCTTGGCTGATAATTGTTTTGTTTAAAGAGGCTGAAGATAGGGCCCCAATCCCTTCTAGCCTGTAGTGTTTCTGCTGAGAAATCTGCTGTTCATCTGATAGTTTTTTTTTAATAGGTTATCTCACAGCTCTTAAGATTCTCTCCTCATCTTGACTTTAGATAACCTAATGGCAATGTGCCTGGGCAATGATCTTTTTGCAATAAATTTCCCAGGTGTTCTTTGACCTGCTTGTGTTTGGATGTCTAGGTCTCTAGCAAGGGCAGGGATGTTTTCTCGATTATTCCCCAATATGTTTTCCAAACTTTTAGATTTATCTTCTTCTTCAGGAACACACCAATTATTCTTAGGTTTTATTGTTTACCATAATCCCAAACTTCTTGGAGGCTTTGCTCATTTTTTAAATTCTTTTTTCTTTGTCTTTGTTGGATTGGGTTAATTTGAAAACCTTGTCTTTGAGCTCTGAAGTTCTTTCTTCTACTTCTTTGATTCTACTGATGAGACTTTTCAGTACATTTTGTACTTCTCTAAGTGTGTCCTTTATTTCCTAAAGTTGTGATTTTTTGTATTTATGCTATCTATTTCACTGGAGATTTCTCCCCTCATATCTTGTATCTCTTTTTTTTTAAGTCCTTAAATTGGACTTCACCTTTCTCAGGTGCCTCCTTGATTAGCTTAATAATCAACCTTCAGAATTCTTTTTCAGGTAAAGCAGAATTTCTTCTTGGTTTGGATCTATTGCTGGTGAGCTAGTGTGATTTTTTTTTTTGGGGGGGGGTGTTAAAGAATCTTGTTTTATCACATTACCAGAATTGTTTTTCTGGTTCCTTCTCATTTGGGTAGGCTACATCACAGGGAAGATCTGGAGCTCAAGGCTGCTGTTCAGATTCTTTTGTCCCATGGGGTGTTCCCATGATGCAATACTCTCCCCTTTTTCCTAGGGATGTGGCTTCCTGAGAGCCAAATCATAGTTATTGCTATTTCTCTTCTGGATCTAAGTCACCCAGCAGGGCTACCAGGCTCCAGGCTGGTACTGGGGGTTGTCTGCTCAGACAGTGTAAACCATCTTCAGGTCTCTCAACCATGAATAACAGCACCTGCTCCGGTGGAGGTGGCAGGGGAGTGAAATGGACTCTCTGAGGGTCCTTAGTTTTAGTTATTTAATGCACTATTTTTGTGCTGGTTGGCCTCTTGCCAGGAGGTAGCACTTTCAAGAGAGCATCAGCTGTGGTAGTATAGGGAGGAATTAGGCTGTGGGTGGGGCCCTAGAAGTCCCGAGAGAATAATATGCCCTTTGTCTTCAGCTACCAGGGTGGGTAGAGAAGGACCATCGGGTTGAGGCAAGGTTAGATGTGGCTAAGTTCAGACTCTCCTTGGGCAGAGCTTGCTGCTGCTGCTGCGGGGTTAGGGGTGTTGTTCCCAGGTCAATGGAGTTATGTTCCTGGGAGGATTATGGCTGCCTCTGCTGTGTCATCAAAGTTGTCAGGGAAGTGAGGGATAGCTGGCAGTTACAGGTCTCACCCAGCTCCCACACAACCCAAAAGGCCAATTTCATTCCCACTATGCCCCATCCCCAACAGCACTGAGTTTGTGTTTCCAGGCAGTGAGCAGCAGGGCTGAAAAATTGCATTGCCCCAGGCTACCAACTTCCCAGATGAGAAAGCAAGTAGAATTTTCACACCTTCCCACCTGTCACATCTGCACATGGATTCATGCCCTCCCCTGAGTTCTGGCCAGGAGACTTCACGTTTGGTTGGAATTGTTACAAAGTTCAGCCGGAGGTTTCCTTCTCCCTGTGGTCTTTTCCCAGTTCCTCTGGCAGCCTCCCCAAGGACACCTGTGAGAAAAGTAAGAAATGGCTTCCCTGGGGACCCCAGAGAGCCCACAGGGCTTTTCCCACTGCTTCCTCTACCCCTGTATTTCACTCAGCTCTCCAAGTTGACTCGGCTCCAGGTAAGGTCAAATCCTTCTCCCCTGATCTAGACCTTTGGTTCCCCAGTGAGGGTGTGTGTTCAGGGGCAGGTAATCCCACTTTTCCACTGTCACAGCTTGGACACTCACAGTATGTGGGCTGTCTCCCAGATCCCGCAGGAGCAATCCAATTCCATCAGAGGGTATGTGGACTCTCTTGGCTTTCCTGGTATATTCCTGCCATAGTCGTTTGGGAGCAAAAGTTGATGATCCGAGTCTCCACACCCTGCTCTGTCCATCCGAGCTGGAACTGCAAGCTAGTTCTGCCTCCTATCCCATGTTCTTTTAATTTCTATTAGATTAATAGTATCCAGTCTTTTTTATTTTCTAATGAATGCATTTAGGGCTATAAATTTTGTTCTAAGTACTACTGTAACAGCATTCCACAAGTGTGGATGTATGACATTTTTATTATCATTCAGCTCATAATATAGTCTTATTTTTATTATGATTTCTTCTTTGGATCATGACTTATTTATAAATATGCTTTAAAACATCCAAATGTATAACTTCATTCAATTTTTTGACTTCAACAATATATAGTGGAGAGAGAACATGGCCTGCATGATCCCATTTTGTTAATATTTGTTGAATTGTATTTTATGACCTAATATGTGATTATTATAACTGTTGCATGTGTACTTGAAAATAATATGCATTATTAATTTTTAGGTATAACATTCTATGTGTCATTAGATATAAATTCTTAATTTGTGTTTTAAAAATCCATATACTTACTTTGTTACACTGTAAGGGTAGACTTATAAATCTCTCCTTGTAATTCCGTCAAATTTTGCTTTATGTATTTTGAGGCCATATTTTTAGGGGTATATAAGTTTATAAATTTCTCCTAGTGAATTCTGGTTTTTTTGCCATTTTATAACAATCCTTTTAGACATGACTAATGCTTTTATACTTTAAGACCTTTTTTGTGTTTTAATGTAGTTAATAACCTTTCTTTTCATCAATCTTTATCTGGCACATCTATTTCCCCACTTTTACTTTACACTTTTCTGTTTTCCATATTGCTGAAGAATTGGTCTTGTTAAAACCATAAAGTCATTTTTTTCTTTATTTATCAGTCTCTGGTTTTATTCAGCAAACTCAATTTGTTTACATTTCTTGTAGTTGCTAACCCATTTGGAATTGTTTCTACCATCCGAATTTGTGTTTTCCATCCTTCTAGCTTTTTACTTCTTTTCCTATCTTCTATAGCAGGGATTGGCAAATTACACCCTTCAGGCCAAATCCAGTTCCTTTGCTGTTTTTATAAATTGGAGTGCACCATCATGCTCATTTGTTTAAATTTTCTCTGTGGTTGGTTTTGCACTACAATAGCAGAGTTGAATAGATACAATAGAGACGATATGGCACACAGTCAAAAATATGTACTATCTGGTCATTTACAGAAAACATTTGCTGCCTTGTTCAACAGGATTAGAGAGTTTCTTTTTTCATTTTTCCTTTACTGTTTTGAAAATTACAAATTCTACTTTTACCGCACCCCCCAACTCCCAGTAGTCATGACTAAAATTTTAACATGTGTACTCAGCATTCCAAGATCTCAAGTTAACTCAGTTGTTCACGGGATCATTCAATGATTTTGGAATTCTAGATTATTATCCTCCCACCTTACATATTACTAGGGGACTTGGGTCATTCTCCTCCCAACTTACATGACACTTAATCCAGTATTTCAGGTCTTACATGTTTTTATACATGTGAAATGTCATTACCATTATTGTTGCCATCCATTGTCAATCCTGTTCCAATTTATCCATATATTTACTAATTTATTCGCTCACCATTCTGCTTTCAGTTCACTTCTTCATTCTGGATTCAGTTTTCTCCTCGATAAAGTGCATTCCTGGAAGTTATTTAGGTGGGACTCTGTTAGTTATAAATTCCCTAATGCTTTGTTTTTCATTCTTTCTCCCTAATTCTTGTATGACAGTTTAGTTAGGTAGAGAATTCTATTTTCTCTCAACACTTTGAAGATATAATTCCACTGTCCTTTGGTCATCACTGACAAGTGGCAGCCAAATTAATTGTCATTCCTTCATAGGTCATCTTATATTTCTGGCTACTATTAAGGTATTATCTTTGTACTTTGCATTCTTACATAGCCTACTCTAATCTATCCAGGGATGTGTTTCCTTTTATCTATCCTAATATTTAGGACTACACTTTCCTTGAATCTGAGAACTCAGAACTGTTCTCAATTTTGAAAATTCTCAGTCACCATCTCTTTCAATATTGGCTCACTCTCATTCTCTCCTTTCTCTCCATCTTTAACTCCTACTGTGCTTCTGTTAGACCTTCTTGTCCTATTCTCCATATCTATTAATCTTGCTTCCAAATTTTCTATCTCTTCATTTCCATGTGCTCACAGTGATTTTCCACTTAACGAATTCTCCTTTTAGTTATGTCTAATTTGCTTTTTAACCTAACTATTAAATATTTAGTTATATTTCAATCACTATATTTTTTATTCCTATACATTTCCTTTTGTTCTTTTCAAATCTTCCCTGTCTTTTGTCTTCCCTTGGTGGCAGCTTGCTGTTTTCTCTTCTTTTAAATTTTCCATTGTGTCTTTAATTCTGTTTCACAATCTTTATTTTGATAATATTGTTGCCTGAAGCTCTTAGGAATTTAATCCCACTGTTTGTTATATCTTTGAACTTGCTCAGAGTTTATTTTTCTCCCTTGGATTGGCACTTTTGGATTGTGAGCTCATCGTCATTGCAGTTTTTCTGTAGGAATTATTTGTGTACGTCCACAGAGATTTTGTGTTTTCTCCTGCCAGGTGCTCCAGGGTTAATTTTAACTAAATTGCTCAGATTGGGGGCTCCATGCCACTCAGATAGTATAAATTCACACTCCAAATATACCTGAGGACAGCCACTACATACAAATTCTCAAAGGCAACCATTTTCTCCTACTCAGAATCAGGCCAAGGTTGACAGGCTTTCTGTTATTTCCCTGTGCCAATGGCTGGATTGTTCTTCTGGTCCACCTTTTCACTGGAAGTGTAATTCTTCATAGGCAGGGGACAACTCTTGTATAGGAATCTCAGTTCTAATTTCCAGCCTCTTATAGGCTCAAAGATTCATTTCCTATTTCTGCATGGCCATTAAAATCCAAAAATTCATTAGTTAAAAAGACATACAAGGTAACCTCAACTCTCACCTTTGCCATCCCATGCCTTCCCCCAGCATAGCCCTAATATCAGTTATCTTATATTTCTGGCTTCTGTTCCCTCTTTGGTTTAGGCCTCTACAAGGGATTTCCCTTATCTTTTCATGAGCAATGTTTATTATACTTGCTGTATTTTAGCCAACATCCCTAGACATTTTATATCAAGATGTTTCTCAGGGTATCTGGCTCATCAGACTGCTGAAAACTGAGGTTTAAAATAAACATTTACAATAAACTATTTCATACATTATAAATCCAATGCTAATATCCAGCTTAACTCATCCCTAGTTTATTCATGAAAATGTGTGACTTTGGGAAAGGGCCTCTGGTATTGCAAGGAACATTTCTCATCCCATTCCCTGGCTCCTGTGCCCCAGTCTTGCCACTGAGCTTTTCTATAGTTTTAATTCCTGAAAAAGGGATGGGTATATGGGAGAAATAATCTCTTTATGCCTATCAGTGGTCATCTGAGATGCCAAAAATAATAATGAGGAAATAGAACAACTAGCGAGGCAGCAGTCTCTCAAATCTTTCACAGTGCTAGAATTTGCCCTTTGGAGCATTTTCAAAACACCAGCGAGGTTAGTGCCTGTGGAAGCACTCACTGTCTTCTAGCAAAAGTTCTTTCCAATACCTTGGTCAAAACAATCATTTGTAAATCAGCCAATATTTTTACAGCTCAAAGAACATTTTCATGCCACTTATCTTATGAAAGTTGAGTGTCCACCTCTTACAAATGAAAAAAAAAAAAAGAGACTGAGAAAATTAAGCAAGTTTCTTGCCCTGGTCAATGTTATGCAGTCAGCAGAACTAGAACTTTACTATTTTTAGCAGAAAACACTGTTCATAAATTTTTACAAGGGTAGGTGCCAGAATTTGCTCTCCTGCTGCTACACTGTCCCAGACACCACCTATAGGAGCTTAAGCAACATTAAAAGTTAAATTAAACAGCTCTTAAAATCTTGTCTTAAAATGGTAGTTGTGCAATTTCTGAGTGATGCTAGCCAAGGGTAGATTCCCCAGAGCTTGGAAGTAAACCAGAAAAGAGCAATGAGATATCCAGGCATTGGAAAATGGGTCCTAGAAGGTGAGGCCTGGAGAAACTGGACATTGCATAGTCTGGAGCAACGTGCTGGAGTCCAGCACTGTCTGTGGCTGGCTCCTGTGTCAAAGGCTGCTAGGGGTGCAGCAAGAGGTGTCTTGCTGCTGCCAGGGACATGGAGAGCCCGTGTGACTCACCCTGCCTTTCATCTGCATTTGTTCTCTTGGCAAGAGTGATTTTCATTGTACCATAAACTCAGTGTTACCAAACCCATTTGGAGTTGTGCACTGACTGAAATTGCCCCTCAAGGAGGAAGGCCCAACACCGCCTTACAAACAGAGGCTTTGCTATGTGAGTCTTGGCTTCCTGGCTTTCCCCATGAAGAACTTCCTGCCAGCCCACAGACAGGAAGTGAGCTGCGGGAAAGCACTGGCTGCCAGCCTCCTCTTTCCACACTGGACCAAGGGCAGGGGCTCCTCTCAGAGACCAACCAGAGCAAAGCAGCTCGCAGGGCAAGGCCCGAAGGAGGACCAGAAGCCCAGAAGCAGAAGTCAGACCACGGACGGGCAGGGACAGGTGAGCTGGGGATAGAACCACAGATCTGCAGCCTGAGGGGCAGGAACTGCGTGGGCCTGATCCAGGAGGGTCCATAGAACCAGCGCTGTGGTTGCTGCCTGGTTTTCCTTGAAGGTTAGGGCGCGATGCAAGAGCAGTGAGTCTGAGTATAACATGTTAGGAATGGGCAGGCAGTCCCTAGATTGTAGCATGGAGTGGCCAGAACACGCCTGTACAGCCCTTCTCCAGGGCAGGGCAGTACACAGCCTGCTCTCCACTGAACGGGACTCCTCCTTATTCCTTTGTACACTAATTCATCTGCCTTCCCACCCTCCATGGGGTAAGTGCTGGGGGTGCTATGCTACCCAGAGTGGGGCACGATGCTGGGTGCTGGGTGCTGGGGGCAGGTGTGAGCTGGGCTCTGTCCTGGGGCCTAAGCTAGGGTGAGCCACTATCCCATTTGAGAGTCTCCAGCCCCATCATGTTCAATCCCAGCTCAGCAGCTTTTCACACCCAAATCACCGCCTCCTGCCCCCAAATCTGGAACTACCAGTAAAAAAAAAAAAAAAAAAAAAAAAAAAAGGTCTGTGAGATGGGGCATGGCACTGAGGAGGGGGAAGTAAATGAGGAACCACGCAGGGGACCAGGCAGGCACCAGGCCCACCTGGCATCGCCACCCAGGGACCGCTTTAACCACCGGAGCCTCCAGCGTGGAGGGAGCGTTCATTCTCTGAGGTCGTCATGAGGCTCAAAGGGAAATGAACATACAGTGTTCTCAAGGGTGTACATTTCTAAAGTCATCTCAAGAGAAAGCCAAGCAGAAGGCGAGAGGAAGAAAAAGGCAGTGCCGGCAGCAATGGATGTGGATACCCCGAGCGGCACCAACAGCAGCGCGGGCGCTTTGAAGTGAAAAAGTGGAATGCAATAGCTGTCTGGGCCTGGGATATCGTGGTTGATAACTGTGCCATCTGCAGGAACCACATTATGGATCTTTGCATAGAATGTCAAGCTACTTCAGAAGAACGTACCGTCGCATGGGGGTCTGTAATCATGCTTTTCATTCCACTGCATCTCTCGCTGGCTCAAAACACGACAGGTGTGTCCATTGGACAACAGAGAGTGGGGATTCCAAAAGTATGGGCCCTAGGAAAAGACTTCTTCCATCAGGCTTCATTGTTTGCTGTTCATGTACTGACTTCCCCTGCTGTTACCTAATGACAGATTAGATGGAACAGTGCTTTTTCTGCTTTGTTTTTCAGTTTGCTGTTTCTGCAGCCATATTGTATTCTGTGTCAAATAAAGTCCAGTTGGAGTCTAAAAAAAAAGAAAAGAAAAGAAAAAAAGAAAAGGTGGTGCCCCTGCCTGCCGATGGACTCGGGGAAACGTGGACCTTCCGCGGTATCCCAGGGACCCCGAGTTCCATGTTCCCCAGCAAGGCCTGGGTGACACCTCTATTTGGGCCAAGGTGAGACCACCATGATGGGACCACTGACGCAGCCCCCCGGACAGGACCGGATGCCCCAGCAGGGAGCCCCCACCCCACCCACGTCCCGCCACCTCCTCCCGGCTTCCCAGCACCCTCCCCAGCATCTGGCGGCCTGCGGAGCCTCCCACTCCAAGGAGGTCTCCTCCACGGACTCCAGGCAGAGGAGGACGTTGTCCTGCGCACATTGCTCCCTTCAACGTCCCTCGCCCGGGAGGCTGGGCCACATTCTTGGCAGGCGGGGCCTGTCTCATCCTGCTTTGCTGTACATGTGGACCCCATTTGCAGGGGGCACCGCGCTGGGGTAGGGGAGATCCAGAGGGGTGGCTGTGGGACTGGCCTTAAACACTTCCACCTGAGAATGTGGAGGGAACACCCCCCCAACGCGATGAAAGGGACCAGAGAGCAGGACGCTGCGCACCAGGAAAAGAGAAGCAGAGAAGCCCCCGGTGTGAGAGCGCAGGAGGGGGTCCTGCGGAGGCCGTCAGCCCCCCTGCTGAGCCTCGAGACCCCCAGCAGGAGGCAGGTGGGGGACAGCGGGGACAGCGGGGACAGAAGAGTAGTGGGGTACAGGGCCAGGCCACTGCACGTTCTTGCCACTCAGGGCTGGCAGATGCCAGGCTACCCCAAGGAGGCCGACCCCCAGGCTCTCATCGCGGGCGCTGCGTCAGCATCCATGGCAGCCCATCCCTACAGCATTGGTGGGGACATCCGCAGGCTCTACGGGCCTGGAGCCTTGCCTTGCAGCTGGCCAGGCACCCCCACAAGGCGCCAGAGACCATCCGGTCCAGCCATCACTTCCCACACAAACAAACTGAAATGCAGGTGGGTAGTTAGGCATCAACTAGCTTGGGTTAGTATCTGTGGCCTCCGGCAGCTCTTCCTTTCCCAATCTGAGGGGCTCCTGTGAGGGCTCTGAACAGCCCAGAGTCTTATTGCTTGTATTTGAAAACAAATGCACAAAGCCTCAGGAAGGGCAAAGCCCTCCCACCTCTGGCCGCGCCTAGTGCCTGCAATCTGGCCTTACTGCTCCAAGGCCACCAGCTCCTGAATAACCCCTTTTCTCCAGCAGCAAGGACTTCAGGACTTCAGGACTCCCGGACAGATCCACACGGGGCAGACCCACGTGGGGCAGCACCCCCTGCAGATCCAAGCCTCATGCACTCTCTTCCACACCTGGGCCCCTGAGGCTCCCCAACGGGCTGTTGCATTTCCTGTTTCCTCCAAGACAAAGTGGACCCATTCACCTTTTTCCATCGTGTCCCTCTCTCCCTTCTCCTCCCTGGTTCCACTAAAAGTGTGAGCTTCCAATGCTTCCTGGGTTTGAAAAGTTTCAAATCCTATCAGTACACAAAGACAGTTCATTTTGGTGTTTGGGCTCTTGTCAAGGTTAAAAACCAAAAAATGGATTGACCCATCACTAGACAAAATTAGACAAACAGGTGACATCATGGGGAGTTCCTAACTCACACATGCACCATGGTCTGTCTCCTGGTCTTTGTCATTCACACGTTGTAGGTGAGCATTTATTTACTATGGCCATAATCTGTGTTGGGCACCATGGGCCCAGAGATACCTGAGGCACAGACCCTGTCTCCAAACACAGGAAAACACAGAGACCGTGAGAAAGAATTGCAGCTTTCATGGCAGAGTACATGGCATGCCTGTGTGGGGGTAAGCAGGGGCCTCTGAGCCAGGACAGGGTGGGGGGACAGTGGAGAGTCAGGAACACCTTCCAGACGGGCTCACAGGGAAGGGTAGGGAGGGAATGACCAGGGAAGAAACAGAAAGGAACAAGGCCAACTCCAAAGGGCAGAGCCCCTGGACACAGCGGGGCACAGGAGACAGACAGGCAGAGCCAGGGATGGGGATCCCACGGGGAAGTGAGGCGGGCATGAGGTTCAAGCACAGCCATGGCAGAATGTGCTGTGCATTGTTTCAAGTTCCTCTCGGTGGCTGTGTAAGGAATGGACAGACTCAGAGTGAGAGGGTGACCCAGAGACTCAAGAAAAGCGGCAACAGGAGAACAACCTGTGGCACTTAAGATGCCCGGAGCCGTCCTGCCTGCTTCGCAAACATGAGCCCATGAAATGCTGTCACCACACAGTGGGGTGAGCACTGACATTGCCCCGATTTACAGAAAAGGCATCTGAGACACAGAGGAGTCGCCCTGCCAAGGTCTGGGAGTGACCCCGAAAATAGAGCAGGGCCTGAAACTAGGCAGTGGTGAGGGGGCAGGAAGAGGAATTCGGTGCCCAACCAGGAGCAGGAATCTGGGAGACGTCTGGGGTGACCCCCAGGTCCCTGGCTGGGGTAACTGGAGGCGCTCAGGGCTGCAGGGAGGAGAGTCTATTTAAAGGGGAACGGAGGGGCCCCACTGCGGGCAGGACAATTTGGGAACATTAGTGGGATGTTGGGGGAGGATTAGATGTATAAGTCATGGACACCCAGGTCAGTCCCAAAGGGCAAATGTGTGGGGTGAGGAAAGAGCGAAGAAACCACAGGAGACCCCACGTCACTGAGTCCTCCTGCCTGGTGGCCTTGGGACAACCTGCCCTAGAATTCCTGATTCCCCGTTGAGGGGAGAGAGGTCTGGGAGAGGCAGAGCTCTTAGAGCCGGGAGGACATTCTTGCTTCAAGGCTCAAGTAGGGGGATGAGAAGGAGGACCCTTGGCAGAGAAAGTTCATGCAGTGAGGAGTGCTCAGAGTGGCTTATGCGAGAAAGAGGAAGTTCAAGAGCACCATAAAAGGTAGAATTTCAGAGAGGAAAAGAACCTCTTAGCACTTCCAATAGGTGATTTTCTCTTAAAAAAAAAAAAAAAAAAAGAAAGAAAGAAAAAAAAGAAAAGGAAAGAAAGAAAAGTTTAAGAAGCAAGAAACTTTACAAAGGGAAAAAGTAATGTTCAACCTCTGGGCAAATTCTAGCGGAAAAAGGGAGAGAGAGAGGTGGGTGGGAGGCTAACACAATTTATGGGCCCTCAGAGCTGCGCCAGCTTGAGAAGGTGGCGGAGCCTCTTGGCCCGGGGCCTGCTGCTGACTTGAGCTTTGAAAAACAACTTCCTGTCAATAAATGTGAACAAAAGTTTGGACCCATCTTCAAAGTGATGAGTTATGCTGAAAGTATGTTCCTGCGAATGGGGGAATGGATTGTTCCTAGCGCTTTGGCATTCAGGAGAGTTTATAAATAACCACTCAGCTCTGCTTGGGTTATGCCCGCCATGGGAGTGCACAGTGCCAGCAAGCAGAGGGAGACGTGGGGAGCGGGGCCATGTGTGTGGGGGCCGTGCTCCCTGGTAGGGCTGGCGCAAAGTGCCTGGAGAAGCGCGAGTCACGTCTTGGCGTGGGAGTAGGGGGCTTCCCCAAGCCTCTGTTCAGGGCTGGGCAACAGGGGACCCCCTGGACCAGCTCTTCCATTTGCATTTTGGAGGGAAAAAAGGAAGGAATGGATTCTACATGTGGTTTCCATCGGCCCAGAAAAGTAAAAACATGTGCCAGTGTTTCTAGCAGACATGGTCCTTGTTATTTTAATGAGAAAGACCACAGTTAGGGACAACAGTGAAAAAGAAGCCATGGGTCCCCTTTGTGCCCTCCCCTCACCCGATGGGGAGCAGTCGCCCCGATGCATGGTCTTCCCACCCTTTAACCTGCTCCACCAGCACGGGGGGAAGGGAGAAAGCTGGGGACAGGCAAGTCCTCCAACCCCAACAGCTCCTTTCTCAGTGCTGAAGGTGCCGCCCAGGCAGTTCATTTGTCAGCGTTTAAACATCATTACAACGTTAACAGCCTCTCTGATGCCAGAGAGTTGGCTTTGCACGCCTATAAATTAGAGTACATCAAACCGGAGTTTATTGAGTCTTGGCCAATCAGAAGTAAAACTTCCATAACTTTTTACAATTCTCTGCATTCTTCCAATTATATTAAAATATTTATTTGCACCCTGCATGATATATACAAAAGTTTTATTAAGAACTTTTGAAACCTGGTTCTTTAAACAGAAGAAAGATCCACTCCACGCTGGCAGAGGCCCGGCCAGGATGTGCTGTGTCCAGTTGATTTCATGGAGGGAAACAACTCTGATTGGATTTGCAAGGGATTAGCAAGAAGGAGCAGCAGAGCACGAAGCCGCCTCCGAATTCATGGCTGCTCCTCCCTTAGCAAATCCCTTGCATTTGGTCGTGACACCAATGAGGAGCAGGTCCCTGTTTTGTCTCTGCCTGGGCTGGCCTGTCTGGAACAGTCTTCTAGGGTTGCAGTGTGTGTCCTGCCTCTGGGCAGCTGCCTGAAACAGGCCCCCACAACAGCAGGGAGGATGCACAGAGATGTTCCGTGATGACTGAGTGAAGAAGCAGGCAGTCGGGGTGAGCTGGGTTAAAACCCAAAGACCCTTCTGCCTGGCCGTTTCCCGGCTCTGTGCTGTGGGGCCTGGACTCCCCCTCTCTGAATCTCAGTTTCCTGTCTCTAAAGTGGGTGTCACAATGACAGCCACCACCATTCCTCCACTACCACAAGAATCATAGGTGGTGATCTGCCTCATATTCCCAAAACATCTCTGTGCGGCAACGTCCTCCTTTGAGCCTCGTCGCATCCCATCATTACCTACTCCTGAAGGTCCTTCTGCTGCTGACACATCAGGTGCATGGGGACATCTATAACACGTGGCCAACCAGGAGGACACTGAGGCCTACCTGAGGCCCTATCTGTGGGTGTGATCAGAATGCCACCAACAACAGCTCTTGTGCTTACAGGGTTCTAAGTCCTGACCATCTCGGGAAATCCTCGACACTGCCCTACGAGGTGGAGACTCTCGCTGCAGATGAGGGAGGTATGTCTCAGTGGGGTAAAGGGTTTGGCCGAGGCGGTACAGGTCGCCCTCAGGCTGGCTGGCACGTAGCACTCCGCAGCCAGAGCAAGGAGCATCACAATGAACTACTCAGGAGCAGGTCAGGCTCAGGCCCCAGGAAGAGGAGTGCGGCCACAAGCAGGATTACCTGCCTGGCCAACAAGGGACAACCGAGCAGAATTTGAAATAAGCAGCAGGGAAGAGATTCTGGTTTCTGTGGGGCCCTCACCAGAAACTCCATAGGGCCCCTCACCAGAAACCCTTGGCCTGCAGAGACCAGCTGCAGATGGGGGCCTTGACTGCCTGCAGTTGCCCCTGGAATAGAAGCACAAAGCTCATTTCTGTTACCACATCACCAACTGCAGGGCTGGACCTCAGCATGCCTACTGGTTCTGGCACAAAAGGAGCTGACTTCTTGTTCTTGCAACTATCCCAGGCAGGGGTTCCTGCTCAGCCGATGGTGCCTCTCCTTGAAGTAATTCAGGAACCAGCCGCCTTCCATCCTATGCCTCCATCACAGCCCTTGGGCCTCGCTGTGACGGGCACCCCCAGCACTCAGAAAAGAAGGAGATTGGGAGCACACCTCTGTGGCTGCAGGCGTCACTTTCTGCTGTTCTCTTGTATCCACTTTCTGTGTTCTGTTGGACAACCCAGTCATCAGGCCATGCCCACCTGCCATGTTGGATGGGAAATGTAGTCTAGCTGTGTGTCCACAGAGAAGGGAGAAATGATTTTGGTAAACAACCAACCGTCTCCACTGCAGGTGATGCAGGCAAACCCCAAAACGGGGGCTCAGCCTGGGTTGGTTCTTGGCTTCATTCAGGAAAGAATTCAAGAGCAAGTCAACAGTGAAAGAAAGCAAGTTTATAGAGCATCGTGAACAGCAAGATGGCTGCTTCACTGGCAGAGCAGGGCTATCCCACAGGCAGAGGGGCCCAGAATAGCACTTGTGGGTTGCTGGCTGGCTCTATTTATACCCACTCTTAATTATATGCTAAATAAGGGGTGGGTTATTCACAAACTTTCTGGAAGAGGGGTAGACTTAATCCAGTCTGTCATTGATGGGCATCTGGGTTGGTTCCAGCTCTTTGCTATTGTGAATAGTGCTGCAATAAACATACGTGTGCATGTGTCTTTATAGCAGCATGATTTATAATCCTTTGGGTATATACCCAGTAATGGGATGGCTGGATCAAATGGTAATTCTAGTTCTAGATCCTTGAGGAATCGCCACACTGTCTTCCATAATGGTTGAACTAATTTACACTTGAGACTAGTGGGAAGAATTTTAACTCAGGTAGGAGACATGCCTGAGAGACCAAGGAGAGGAGAAGGGATGCGAAGGCTAAGAATGGAGCCACAGAATTGGCGAAACTGGAGCTAAGTCTAGAATGACAAGTAGCAAGTTTCAGTTGCAGAAGGAAACGGTCATAAGAACAGGGTTTCCAAGGAGAAGCCGAGGCATGTGAAAAGGCACAAAGGTGCAAACACATGGCACCTGCCAGGGAATGGCAACCAGGCCAGAAAACTCGGGGTTCAGTTTTACCAAGAAGGTTAACATCACCCAGAAAAGCCCAAACAATTAGGAGTCTTCAAATGGAACTGATTTCTAGACCGACTGCTACTCAGCAAGGCTGCTATTACTGGGTGATAGTCGATACAGCCTTCCGGTGCCTGCTCTCCCTCCTCACTGAACATCTCATCCGTTCATCATGTCAGAGGCACTGCTGGGTGTAGGTCCAGAACACTGACACTAGGGCCTGAAGGTGTGAATTCAAACCCAGTTCCCCCTTACCAACTGTGTGTCACTGAGCAAGTTTCTTACCCTCTCTGTGCTTCAGCGTCCTCATCTATAAAATAGCGGGAATAGTAGTGCTCACCTGATAAACTGGCTGAAAGGATGGAATGGGATAACTTAGGTGGGAGTTAGCAAAGTGCCAGGCATGTGAAGAACATTCTAGAAGCATTAGGATTACCTTAAGCCAAGACTGCGAATCACGTTTTGGGCTAGGACTTGAGGAGATTCAGGCCACTCCAGGAGAGCAAGACACAGACCCTGCCTCCAGAGCTTGTCCCACTGACAGGGGAAACCATGCTGAGAGGGTTGCACCACAGAGTGTGGCCAGGAGGAAGGGAGGCTCTGGCTGCTGGGGGAGGAGGAGCACATGAGATGGACACTTGGTTTTAAGTTGTGAAGGTTTAAGAGGTTTGGGGAATCAGAGCCCTACAATCACAACTCAAATTTGAAAATGAAACAAAGGGCCAGGCGCCGTGGCTCATGCCTGTAATCCCAGCACTTTGGGAGGACGAGGTGGGTGGATCACCTGAGGTCAGGAGTTCAAGACCAGCCTGGCCAACATGGTGAAACCTCATCTCTACTAAAAATACAAAAATTAGCTAGGCATGGTGGTGCGTGCCTGTAATCCCAGCTACTCAGGAGGCTGAGGTTGGAGAATAACTTGAACCTGGGAAGCAGACATTGCAGTGAGCCAAGATCGCACCACTGCACTCCAGCCTGGGTGACAGAGTGAGACTCCATCTCAAAAAAAAAAAAAAAAAAAAAAAAAT